>NC_092253.1:10472500-10560000 GCF_036320965.1 Panulirus ornatus
ATTAATTTATATTAAATGATCTTTATTGATTACCAATCATCGGCTTCAAGGAATTACCTTTTAGCCTGTGTCACACCGGACGATTATCTCACAACAACTTAATGTTGATGGAAGTTACATTTCCTTCGTGATTGGTGACCTGGATTATTTTTTCCTCCTTTCTTTCCCTTCCTTAATGAATCTCTTTATTCTTCTCTATCATAAGTCGAGCCTGAAGATATATCAGAACCATTCTCCATCACGTGGAATTAGGCATCAATCTTTGAATATATCTTTGAAGGTTCTATTGAGCTGTATCTTTTTAATTGTATTGAGCTGTATTGAGCTGTATCTGTACTGAGCTGTATTGAGCTGTATTGAGCTGTATTGAGCTGTATCTGTATTGAGCTGTATCTGTATTGAGCTGTATCTGTATTGAGCTGTATTGAGCTGTATTGAGCTGTATCTTTGAAGGCTCTTTTTAATTGTATAGTTGAAGGCTCTCTTTAATTGCATAGTTGAAGGCTCTCTTTAATTACATAGTTGAAGGCTCTCTTTAATTGCATAGTTGAAGGCTCTCTTTAATTGCATAGTTGAAGGCTCTCTTTATTGTATAGTTGAAGGCTCTCTTTAATTGCATAGTTGAAGGCTCTCTTTATTGTATAGTTGAAGGCATTCTTTAATTGCATAGTTGAAGGCTCTCTTTATTGTATAGTTGAAGGCTCTCTTTAATTGCATAGTTGAAGGCTCTCTTTATTGTATAGTTGAAGGCATTCTTTAATTGCATGCTTAAAAGCTCTCTTTAATTGCATAATTGAAGGCTCTCTTTAGAAGGTTCTCTTCAATTGCATAATTGAAGGCTCTCTTTAATTGAATGGTTGAAGGCTTTCTTTAATTGTATGGTTGAAGGCTCTCTTTAATTGCATAGATGAAGGCTCTCTTTATTGTATAGTTGAAGGCATTCTTTAATTGCATGGTTGAAGGCATCTCTTTAATTGCATAGTTGAAGGCTCTCTTTAATTGCATAGTTGAAGGCTCTCTTTAATTGCATAGTTGAAAGCTCTCTTTAATTGCATAGTTGAAGGCTCTCTCTTTAAATCTGAAGACTCTATCTAGCTCTATCTTTAAAGGCTCTCTTTCACTCTGTATCTCTCTCATATCTTCTCATCATCATCTCTCTTGATGACCCGTTGTGAGATAACCGCTCCTCATCTTCACCTCTTGTATCACCGTTCACCAAAAGATGTAGATACACAGAGGATCATAAATATGAGGAAATCATATCAAGTCTTAAGTAACGTAATAAGTCAAGATGAACAAGGCCTTTTGCTAATTTTGAATACTTGTGTTAGATCACCTCTTCACCTTATCTCTTCTAGATTCAAGTCGTTGATTCTGCTCCCAGCCCATGAAAGACCTTAGTGGCTCAACGCAACACTCCATCCATTCTGTCTCGGTCTGTGTTATAAATATGAGGAAATCATATCATTCCATTCATAGAAATACGCCTATTAAGAGTGACTCTTTTCAATCTGATGACTAAACTTTCTTTAGTCAAATTTGATTTGAATACGTATTTAATTTCCTGTATAAAACCATCGTCTCTGTATGTTACCAAAACGTATTTTTCATATATTCAAGTGATGATGACTCAGGCCCCCGAAATGCTAAGTCTAGGAGTGTTCTGTGGTGATTTAGCTTTCCCTTCCGTCCGTCTGTTCGTGTGTGGTGTGTGTGTGTGTGTGTGTGTGTGTGTGTGTGTGTGTGTTCCCAGGGGGCAAGGGCGAAGTCAATATTCCATATCAGGTCACGAGGTCAAACTTCAAGGTTTGTGTCACTAATAAACTGTTTATGACCAAACTCGTCACAGAGAACTCCCATGTGATGCATCTCAGAGCTGAGTTGTGTTCAGGCCATAAACAGGTCTTTGAAGAGAGCTATATATCATGAATGTTTCATTTACACTGACTTACAAAAACCGACTTACAAAATTTGAACCGATTTACAGACTTGGTAAAAAGGTTGTTTGGTCTATCCAATCAATGGAATGATTTTGAGTCACCTGCTTGTTAAATGATAGACATTTTCGCTTATTCACTGCCATTATCTGTACAAATAACACGTCTTAGATAATCTATTATCTAACTATACATCTCATATCATAGATAAATTGCTGTAATTAATGTCTTCGCTCATCAATCTGGTTGATTTTTAATTTCTCTTTCATTTCATATCATAAACGAATTACTGTAATTAATGTCTTCGCTCATTTATCTGGTTGATTTTTAATTTCTCACTTCATATCATAAATGAATTACTGTGATTAATATCTTCGTTCATTTATCTGGTTGATTTTTAATTTGTTACATTTCATATCATAAATGAATTACTGTAATTAATGTCTTCGTTCATTTATCTGGTTGATTTTTAATTTCTCTTTCATTTCATATCATAAATGAATTACTGTAATTAATGTCTTCACTCATTTATCTAGTTGATTTTTAATTTCTGTTACATTTCATATCATAAACGAATTACTTTAATTAATGTCTTCGCTCATTTATCTGGTTGATTTTTAATTTCTCTTTCATTTCATATCATAAATGAATTACTTTAATTAATATCTTCGCTCATGTATCTGGTTGATTTCTCTTTCATTTCATATCATAAATGAATTACTTTAATTAATATCTTCGCTCATGTATCTGGTTGATTTCTCTTTCATTTCATATCATAAATGAATTACTTTAATTAATATCTTCGCTCATGTATCTGGTTGATTTCTCTTTCATTTCATATCATAAATGAATTACTTTAATTAATGTCTTCACTCATTTATCTGGTTGATTGTTGATCTTTCTTTCTTTCTTCCCCCAGGATAGCGTGGAAGGTGTGGGGGTGTTGGTCGTCACACACCCCTTACGCAAGACAGAGTCTTGAAAGGGTTGGTGCTGCTTTACTGTGTGTTCTTATGTGTCACGTTTTGCTGGCATATATATATCCCGTGGTGTCCTCTGTCTGTGATCAAATGCATATGATGTAGTGTCTCGTGTGTGTGTGTGTGTGTGTGTGTGTGTGTGTGTGTGTGTGTGTGTGTGTGTGTGTGTGTGTGTGTCTGAAAATAAACAGTTGACTTAAAAGAAAAAGAAAATGATTCTTATGAGAGGAGATTTGAGAGGATGTTTGGTGTGTAAACATACGAGAGGAGATTACTGGCGAGAGGCACGCACACACACACACACACACACACACACACACACACACACACACACACACACACACACACACACACGCACACAGACTGACTCACTACAGTAGACCAGTTAAGGAGACAAATGTGTTTTAAGATACATCGATTATGAAGCAGTCAACACACTGACAACGTTTTACAGTAAGCCTGGATTATACACATTTCACAAAGAGCTAGTAGAGAAGGTCCAGAGGAGGACAACACAGATCGCACCGGAGCTGGGAGGGCTGACTTAACAAGAGTGGTTAGAGAGGCCATGCATATACCACATGGAAGGAAAGAAGAGTAAGGGGTGATTTGGTGGCAAACTTTTTCTAAGCTAGTTTGATGACATCAGCGGTGGACGATCCTTCGATAGATGGTTTAACCAGATAACCAGACGCCATAACATGAACTAGGCGGATCACTTTAATAATAAAGATATAAAGAAATACTTTATCAGGGTCATGATAAATGATGAAGAGAATAAAGTGTATAATGATAATGTAGAAGATGAATAGAGTGAATAATGATAATGTAGAAGATAAATAAAGTGAATAATGATAATGTAGAAGATAAATAAACTGAATAATGGCAATGTAGAAGATAGATAAACTGAATAATGATAATGTAGAAGATAAATAAACTGAATAATGGCAATGTAGAAGATAAATAAACTGAATAATGATAATGTAGAAGAAAAGTAAACTGAGTAATGATACTATAAATGTGGACAACATCACAGAAGGCTAAAAAAAGAATGTTCTATGATCATGACGAGTGTTTAGGCTATAAATGGGATGACACAAGTGTAGAACTCCCTCCACTTTCTGTAAGAACTGGCAGTTACACACAAAAACGAGCATCATAAGCACGATTCACGTGATATATACATATTCTTCCTCTTTCATCTCCTGTCGGTTGACCAAAGCGTTTATCTACGGTAAATCTTCCGTAATACAGAGGAATACAGCGAAGTCCATACAATGACAGGACATGACGTGCTTTCTAGTCTGTCTGTGGCAGCACACAACAATATGAACATAGACATTCCAGTGGGGAGAAAACGGAGTTGAATGAGAGATAACAAGAGACATACAAAGCGGGAGATAATGATAGATAACAATAGACATACAAAGCGGGAGATAATGATAGATAACAATAGACATACAAAGGAGGAGATAATGATAGATAATAATAGACATACAAAGGAGAAGAGAGATATGGTTTCCCAAATACAAAATATTCTCGTACTGTTTTGTAACAGCCCTGTCACCTCAAAGCAACGTCCAAAAGGAACAGAGAAGCGGTCCAAGTGAGGATTTTTCCTCTTAGGCTCAGTCCTCTGCTCTGAACGCAACCTCGCAAACGCGGAAAATGGCGAATATGTATAAATAAACGAATATATATATATATATATATATATATATATATATATATATATATATATATATATATATATATATATATATATATATATATATTCCTACAAGTAAATCGGGGAAATGAAACACGATAAGTTCCCAAGTACACTTTCGTGTAATAATCACATCATCAGGGGAGACACAAGAGAGAAATATAACAGTCAGTTGATATACAACGAAGAGATAATGAGCTAGGACGCCATTTGGTAAACAAGTGACTGTCATTTCCCCGTGGACTCATAGGAATATACTTGATCACGCGTTAAATTGTGACACTTTCCGATATATATATATATATATATATATATATATATATATATATATATATATATATATATATATATATATATATACCTTTAGTTATATCATCAGTTGTTTCCATGAGTACGATGGTACGACCCTTGAGCACTACGGTACGACTTCTTGAACACGACGGTACGATCCTACTGAACACGAAGGTACCACGACTGAACATGACGGTACGACACTTGATATAACGAACTTACGAAGACACGACCATTACTCACGTGTGGGCACGACCCTTGGACACGATGGACTGAGGTTTTTTTTGATGACCTATCATCATCATCATCATCATGTCCAGAGGTCGGACCGTCGTGAAGAAGGGATCAAAGTTCAGAAGTTCATCTGTTGCCTTCCTGACCAAGAGGAAGAGTGGTTCCAGAAGTATCACCTTCCCAACCCACAAAAATGAAAATGAAACATAGTCGGGTCCTTCACCTTTGACACTTCGATCACGTTTCCTTGAATGCTCGCAGTCTGGAGTGTGTTTGAGGTCTGGAGTGCTTGCAATCAGCAGGGTTTCAGTAGGACGTAAGAGAGTGTCTGGTGTACGTTCCGATCGTCCTATTTCACTGGAACATTATCTTTCTAAGGAGGTGGAGAACAAAGTGGAGTCCTGGATTCAATGTGGGAATTCAGTGTTTACAATTATGGTTGTAATGTCTTGCTCATATCTTTATCTTTATCAATTTTTTCTTTTGATATTAGCTGAGTCCCTGATTGAGGCCATATCATTAACACACACACACACACACACACACACACACACACACACACACACACACAAACACACACACACTTTCTCTCTCTCTCTCTCTCTCTCTCTCTCTCTCTCTCTCTCTCTCTCTCTCTCTCTCTCTCTCTCGGTATGTCTGTCTCTCTCGGTATGTATGTATGTATGCCTCCGTATGTATGTATGTATGTATGTATGTATGTATGTATGTGTGTATGTGTGCATGCATGTATGTATGCATGTATTGCGTGTATGTACGTACGTATTTCCTTATCTATCCTTCAATCTATCTATCTATTTCCCTATCTATCCATCTATCTATGTGCACCACCGTCGTTAACGTGTGTGTGTGTGACCGCAGGTACCGGCCCTGCCCTCGGTGGAAACGGCGCGTAGCGTCCTGAGGAAGAGCACCACAGACCACTCCCCAGCTAAGGTACGTGGGTCCTCCCCTGCCACACCACGCTCACTCTGCCATCCTTCTGAAACTTGATGTCTCCTACACTGTGATCCTACGGTGTTCTCTTGATCCTACTGTGTTCTCTTGATCCTACGGTGTCCTCTTGATGCTACAGTGTCCTCTTGATGCTACAGTGTCCTCCTAGTTCTACAGTGTCCTCTTGATCCTACAATACTCTCTTGATCCTTTGACATCCTTCTGTTCCAGCGGTATGCTCTTGATCCTACAGTCTTCTCTTGATCCTACGGTGTCCTCTTGATCCTACAGTGTCCTCTTGATCCTACAGTGTCCTCTTGGTTCTACAATGTCTTCTTGATCCTACGGTGTCCTCTTGGTTCTACAGTGTCCTCTTGATCCTACGGTGTCCTCTTGATCCTACAGTGTCCTCTTGGTTCTACAGTGTCTTCTTGATCCTACAGTGTCCTCTTGGTTCTACAGTGTCCTCTTGATCCTACGGTGTCCTCTTGATCCTACAGTGTCCTCTTGATGCTACAGTATCCTCATAGTCCTACAGTATCCTCTTGATCCTACAGTATCCTCTTGATCCTACAATACTCTCTCGATCCTTTAAAGTCCTTCTGATCCAGCGGCATCGTCTTGATCCTACAGTGTCTTATCTCTTACGTCACACTGCATGACAACGTCTATTTACGTTTCCCAAGTTAGAAAAGGAAGAAAATTCCTCCCAGCTCAGGTTTTTGTTTACCCAGCGTCCTTCTGTTAGTTTGATCAGGAAATCTCTTTGTTGTTTCTATTCCTAAGTCTTCCTCCTGCTTGTCCCGTGTTGTCATGGGTTTCATCTGTTCCTCCGTGTTCTGTTGGTGTCTGTTCTCCTGTCTGTTATACTGTTCAGTGTGGAGCGACCGTCATAGAAATTCCGTCACTTGATTAATGCTTAGATTGATTGTTCTCAAGCTTGAATTTAGCTTTTGTGTAAGCTGAGAGCTTCCTTCAGACTCAGAAGTTGTCGTTACGCTTTGAGCTCTTCGTAAATGAAGCTTGATTTAAGTTTTGGTTCTGAGGATAAGTCTAAAGCTGAGCTTGCGTACATAGATAAGTTTAAATATGATCTTATGCGTAATGTTAGCTGAAGTGCAGAGCTCAGCTGAAGGTTTGAGCTTAGCTCAAAGCTTAATTTAAGCTTTGCGTTTGAGGCTAGAGTTCAACTTATGCTTTGAGCTTAACTAAAGCTTAGGACTTAATAATGTAAGGTCACAACTCTTTCTGAGGTAAGGACATGAACTTAAGCATGTAAGGGAACCTAACCTTAAGTTCAACTTAGATATAACATAAGCAGAGAACTTATGCTTTAGAACTTAAGCTTAGATGGGTTTCTAAAGAGAAGAATATCATCCTAAAAAAAAAAAAAATAAAGATACCCCATCCATGTGATTCACAAAGTCGTTGGCCTTTGAGAATGCGTGCCATCATGCCTGTGTTTACCTTTGGTGGGTCTTCCTGATGGCACGGTGGTCTCTGCTACACTCTGGTGTGGAAGAGGAGCAGGATGAGTCATACTCGAGGAACAGGACACGTTATACTCGAGGAAGAGGAACAGGACGAGTCATACTCGAGGAAGAGGAGCAGGATGAGTCATACTCGAGGAACAGGACAAGTTATACTCGAGGAAGAGGAACAGGACGAGTCATACTCGAGGAAGAGGAGCAGGATGAGTCATACTCGAGGAACAGGACAAGTTATACTCGAGGAAGAGGGACAGGACGAGTCATACTCGAGGAAGAGGGACAGGACGAGTCATACTCGAGGAAGAGGGACAGGACGAGTCATACTCGAGGAAGAGGAACAGGACGAGTCATACTCGAGGAAGAAGGACAGGACGAGTCATACTCGAGGAAGAGGGACAGGACGAGTCATACTCGAGGAAGAGGAACAGGACGAGTCATACTCGAGGAAGAGGGACAGGACGAGTCATACTCGAGGAAGAGGAACAAGACGAGTCATACTCGAGGAAGAGGAACAGGACGAGTCATACTCGAGGAAGAGGAACAGGACGAGTCATACTCGAGGGTCACACTCTAGGTGTTGGTCAGGAGGGGTTCAAGGTGAGGAGGAGGTAGATAATGTTGTGTACTCAGATGGTGTGGAGGAGGGAGAGGCAATGTCTTCACCCCTCACGTCTCTCACTGTACTGCCTCCACCTCCCCTGTACCCCCTCTCACTGTACCGTCTCCACCTTTCCTCCATCCCTCTCACTGTTCCGCTACACCTCCCCTATACCCCTCTCACTGTTCCGTCTACACCTCTCCTCCATCCCTCTCACTGTTCCGTCTACACCTCCCCTATACCCCTCTCACCGTTCCGTCTCCACCTCTCCTCCATCCCTCTCACTGTACCGTCTCCACCTCTCCTCCATCCCTCTCACTGTACCGTCTCCACCTCTCCTCCATCCCTCTCACTGTTCCGTCAACACCTCCCCTGTACCCCCTCTCACTGTTCCGTCTCCACCTCTCCTCCATCCCTCTCACTGTTCCGTCTCCACCTCTCCTCCATCCCTCTCACTGTACCGTCTCAGTAACAGCACCTCACTGGACCTTCGAAGACAGGAAAATGCTAAAGAAAAGGGGAAATTCGGGATCAGTGCTCATCTTACAGACAGACATGGGATTGTGATCGATGGCCAAGACTCCTTCGCTCTCCACAAGCTGCCACCACAACATCTGTGACGGAGGATCAGACACCATTACCAGACAATGTCTTATGGTGGCGAAGGATCAGACACCATTACCAGACAATGTCTTATGGTGGCGAAGGATCAGACACCATTACCAGACAATGTCTTGTGGTACTGATGTTATCTCTCAGGAAGCTAAGCTTTATCTATACCTCTCAGAACCTCTTGACCTACGCTCCAAGTTTTGAGTTAAGTAACATAAATGTACTTAGAAAATCGCTGGAAGTAGTCGTCTAAGTCTTCGTTGAGGTAAAAGTCCTCGAAGACCTCCTGGCATACTGTTCTCAAGTTACACAAGAGAGGGTCTAATATCTGTCGTAACACTACGACATAGAGACTTGTACCTTTGATATCACGTTCAATGAAAGTGTTTTTGAAAAAGGGATCAAGAAACATATACTAAAACACTTGATTAACAATAACAATATCACAAAGGACAACTGGGAAAAAAAAGGGTAAAGAAACGCAATTATTGATGAAGTAAGAATAAATTTCATAAACAATTAGGGTTCTTAGCAAACACCTGTGGGGGATACGAATGTACCTAAGAAGCAGAAGAAACTCTAAAAAGGAATTAGATCATACATTCGAAGGAATTAAAAAAAAGAAAAATAGATCTTGATGAACATCTACCCCTCACTGAATCTTCTACTTAACGGATACATTGAACACCTCATTGAACTGATTGTAAGTACGTCGAGGCACCAGTCATCTTCAGCTACATCAAGATACTTCGTTTACCACACGAGTGTAGAGTGCTCGCGCGCGCTCCCACTATGACACACATGATGATCACGCAAATCAGGAGAACTCCAGGAAACGTCGCAGAAGTGGATCCAGGTCTGTTGGCTCTCGTCAAGGGTGAAGGGAAAGACACGTGCAATGGAGAGAGAGAGAGAGAGAGAGAGAGAGAGAGAGAGAGAGAGAGAGAGAGAGAGAGAGAGAGAGAGAGAGAGAGAGAGAGAGAGAGAGAGAGAGCAGGATTTCTCGCCAGGTAACGCAGAAACGAGCGACTTTTTTCCAGCGTTACGTCAGCGCTTAGGACACTTGGAGTAGAAGGTACAGCTCAAGCGTCTCCTTGACTGGCAAGCAAGACAATAATATGTCCAGGAGGTTAAGCTTTGCCAAGCTTGATGTTATCAAGACGGGAGGCTCCTGCACCATTAGGAGCCGTGGGATGAGGGCGAGAAGGACGAGAACAGACGCGAGATCCAGACAAAAGAGGTGCAACATGCGAGGTCGCATAGATCTTCACAAACATAAACACAGATGACGAGAGAATGGTCAGAGGGAAACTACAATGGAGAAGAAATAGCGTCATCGAGGGGAAAAAATGTAAATACAAGATATAAAACAAAGGAGAAATACATAGAATAAAATACAGAGGAAAAAAGAGAAAAGACAAGATAAGAAACAAAGGAGAAATACATAGAATAAAATACTCATAGGAAAAAAAAGAAGAGGAAACGACAAGATAAGAAACAAAGGAGAAATACATAGAATAAAATACTCATAGAGGAAAAAAAATGAAGAGGAAAGACAAGATAAGAAACAAAGAAGAAATACATAGAATAAGATACTCATAGAGGAAAAAAAGAGAAATACAAGATATGAAACAAAGGAGAAATACATAGAATAAAATACTCATAGAGGAAAAAAAAAGAAGAGAAAAGACAAGATAAGAAACAAAGGAGAAATACATAGAATAAAATACTCATAGAGGAAAAAAAAAGAAGAGAAAGACAAGATAAGAAACAAAGGAGAAATACATAGAATAAAATACTCATAGAGGAAAAAAAAAAGAGGAAAGACAAGATAAGAAACAAAGGAGAAATACATAGAATAAAATACTCATAGAGGAAAAAAAAGAAAGAGAAAGACAAGATAAGAAACAAAGGAGAAATACATAGAATAAAATACTCATAGAGGAAAAAAAAGAAGAGAAAGACAAAATATGAAACAAAGGAGAAATACATAGAATAAAATACTCATAGAGGAAAAAAAAGAGAGAAAAGACAAGATAGAAACAAAGGAGAAATACATAGAATAAAATACTCATAGAGGAAAAAAAGAAGAGGAAAGACAATAGACAAGGAGAATACATAGAATAAAATACTATAGAGGAAAAAAAAAGAGAAGACAAGATAAGAAACAAAGAGAAATACATAGAATAAAATACTCATAAAGGAAAAAAAGAAGAGGAAAGACAAGATAAAACAAAGGAGAAATACATAGAATAAAATACTCATAGAGGAAAAAAAAAAAGAGGAAAGACAAGATAGAAACAAAGGAGAAATACATAGAATAAAATACTCATAGAGGAAAAAAAAGAAGAAAAAGACAAGATATGAAACAAAGGAGAAATACATAGAATAAAATACTCATAGAGGAAAAAAAAGAAGAGGAAAGACAAGATAAGAAACTAAGGAGAAATACATAGAATAAAATACTCAAGAGGAAAAAAAAGAAGAGGAAAGACAAGATAAGAAAAAAGGAGAAATACATAGAATAAAATACTCATAGAGGAAAAAAAAGAAGAGAAAGACAAGATAAGAAACAAAGGAGAAATACATAGAATAAAATACTCATAGAGGAAAAAAAGAAGAGGAAAGACAAGATAAGAAACAAAGGAGAAATACATAGAATAAAATACTCATAGAGGAAAAAAAAGAAGAGGAAAGACAAGATAAGAAACAAAGGAGAAATACATAGAATAAAATACTCATAGAGGAAAAAAAAGAAGAGGAAAGACAAGATAAGAAACAAAGGAGAAATACATAGAATAAAATACTCATAGAGGAAAAAAAAGAAGAGGAAAGACAAGATAAGAAACAAAGGAGAAATACATAGAATAAAATACTCATAGAGGAAAAAATGGAAAGACAAGATAAGAAACAAAGGAGAAATACATAGAATAAAATACTCATAGAGGAAAAAAAAGAAGAGGAAAGACAAGATAAGAAACAAAGGAGAAATACATAGAATAAAATACTCATAGAGGAAAAAAAAGAAAGGAAAGACAAGATAAGAAACAAAGGAGAAATACATAGAATAAAATACTCATAGAGGAAAAAAAAGAAGAGAAAATACAAGATAAGAAACAAAGGAGAAATACATAGAATGAAATACTCATAGAGGAAAAAAAAGAGGAAAGACAAGATAAGAAACAAAGGAGAAATACATAGAATAAAATACTCATAGAGGAAAAAAAAAAGGAAATACAAGATAGAAACAAAGGAGAAATACATAAAATAAAATACTCATAGAGGAAAAAATAGGAAATACAAGATATGAAACAAAGGAGAAATACATAGAATAAAATACTCATAGAGGAAAAAAAAGAGAGGAAAGACAAGATAAGAAACAAAGGAGAAATACATAGAATAAAATACTCATAGAGGAAAAAAAAGAAGAGAAATACAAGATAAGAAACAAAGGAGAAATACATAGAATAAAATACTCATAGAGGAAAAAAAAGAGAGAAAGACAAGATAAGAAACAAAGGAGAAATACATAGAATAAAATACTCATAGAGGAAAAAAAAAGAAGAGGAAAGACAAGATAAGAAACAAAGGATAAATACATAGAATAAAATACTCATAAAGGAAAAAAAGAAGAGGAAAGACAAGATATGAAACAAAGGAGAAATACATAGAATAAAATACTCATAGAGGAAAAAAAAGAGAGAAAGACAAGATATGAAACAAAGGAGAAATACATAGAATAAAATACTAATAGAGGAAAAAAAAAAGAGGAAAGACAAGATAAGAAACAAAGGAGAAATACACAGAATAAAATACTCATAGAGGAAAAAAAAGAAGAGAAAAGACAAGATCAGAAACAAAGGAGAAATACATAGAATAAAATACTCATAGAGGAAAAAAAAGAAACAAAGAAACAAAGAAGAAAGAAATACTCATAAAGGAAAAAAAAGAAGAGAAAAGACAAGATAAGAAACAAAGGAGAAATACATAGAATAAAATACTCATAGAGGAAAAAAAAAGAAGAGGAAAGACAAGATAAGAAACAAAGGAGAAATACATAGAATAAAATACTCATAGAGGAAAAAAAAAAGAAGAGGAAAGACAAGATAAGAAACAAAGGAGAAATACATAGAATAAATACTCATAGAGGAAAATAAAAGAAGAGGAAAGACAAGATATGAAACAAAGGAGAAATACATAGAATAAATACTCATAGAGGAAAAAAAAAGAAGAGGAAAGACAAGATAAGAAACAAAGGATAAATACATAGAATAAAATACTCATAGAGGAAAAAAAGAAGAGGAAAGACAAGATATGAAACAAAGGAGAAATACATAGAATAAAATACTCATAGAGGAAAAAAAAAGAGAAAGACAAGATAAGAAACAAAGGAGAAATACATAGAATAAAATACTCATAGAGGAAAAAAAAGAAGAGGAAAGACAAGATAAGAAACAAAGGAGAAATACATAGAATAAAATACTCATAGAGGAAAAAAAAGAGGAAAGACAAGATAAGAAACAAAGGAGAAATACATAGAATAAAATACTCATAGAGGAAAAAAAAGAGAAAAGACAAGATAAGAAACAAAGGAGAAATACATAGAATAAAATACTCATAGAGGAAAAAAAGAAGAGGAAAGACAAGATAAGAAACAAAGGAGAAATACATAGAATAAAATACTCATAGAGGAAAAAAAGAAGAGGAAAGACAAGATAAGAAACAAAGGAGAAATACATAGAATAAAATACTCATAGAGGAAAAAAAAGAAGAGAAATACAAGATAAGAAACAAAGGAGAAATACATAGAATAAAATACTCATAGAGGAAAAAAAAGAGGAAAGACAAGATAAGAAACAAAGGAGAAATACATAGAATAAAATACTCATAGAGGAAAAAAAAAGGAAATACAAGATAGAAACAAAGGAGAAATACATAGAATAAAATACTCATAGAGGAAAAAAAGAGGAAATACAAGATAAGAAACAAAGGAGAAATACATAGAATAAAATACTCATAGAGGAAAAAAAAGAGAGGAAAGACAAGATAAGAAACAAAGGAGAAATACATAGAATAAAATACTCATAGAGAAAAAAAAGAAGAGAAAATACAAGATAAGAAACAAAGGAGAAATACATAGAATAAAATACTCATAGAGGAAAAAAAGAGGAAAGACAAGATAAGAAACAAAGGAGAAATACATAGAATAAAATACTCATAGAGGAAAAAAAAAGGAAATACAAGATAGAAACAAAGGAGAAATACATAAAATAAAATACTCATAGAGGAAAAAATAGGAAATACAAGATATGAAACAAAGGAGAAATACATAGAATAAAATACTCATAGAGGAAAATAAAAGAAGAGTAAAGACAAGATAAGAAACAAAGGAGAAATACACAGAATAAAATACTCATAGAGGAAAAAAAAGGAAATACAAGATATGAAACAAAGGAGAAATACATAGAATAAAATACTCATAGAGGAAAAAAAAGAAGAGAAAAGACAAGATAAGAAACTAAGGAGAAATACATAGAATAAAATACTCAGAGAGGAAAAAAAAAGAAGAGAAAGACAAGATAAGAAACAAAGGAGAAATACATAGAATAAGATACTCGTAGAGGAAAAAGAAGAAGAGGAAAGACAAGATAAGAAACAAAGGAGAAATACATAGAATAAAATACTCATAGAGGAAAAAAAAAGAAGAGAAAAGACAAGATATGAAACAAAGGAGAAATACATAGAATAAAATACTCATAGAGGAAAAAACAAAAGAGGAAAGACAAGATATGAAACAAAGGAGAAATACATAGAATAAAATACTCATAGAGGAAAATAAAAGAAGAGGAAAGATAAGATATGAAACAAAGGAGAAATACATAGAATATAATACTCATAGAGGAAAAAAAAAGAAGAGGAAAGACAAGATAAGAAACAAAGGATAAATACATAGAATAAAATACTCATAAAGGAAAAAAAAGAAGAGGAAAGACCAGATATGAAACAAAGGAGAAATACATAGAATAAAATACTCATTGAGGAAAAAAAAAGAGGAAAGACAAGATATGAAACAAAGGAGAAATACATAGAATACAATACTCATAGAGGAAAAAAAAGAAGAGGAAAGACAAGATAAGAAACAAAGGAGAAATACACAGAATAAAATACTCATAGAGGAAAAAAAAAGAAGAGAAAAGACAAGATCAGATACAAAGGAGAAATACATAGAATAAAATACTCATAGAGGAAAAAAAAAGAAACAAAGAAACAAAGAAGAAAGAAATACTCATAAAGGAAAAAAAAAGAAGAGAAAAGACAAGATAAGAAACAAAGGAGAAATACATAGAATAAAATACTCATGGAGGAAAAATAAAAGAAGAGGGAAGACAACATATGAAACAAAGGAGAAATGCATAGAATAAAATACTCATAGAGGAAAAAAAAGTAGAGAAAAGACAAGATATGAAGCAAAGGAGAAATACATAGAATAAAATACAGAATACAGATGATTTTTTTTTATTTTCTTTAGATTCATGATCCCACGAAGCATCGTGTCTGGTTGAGGGGAGAGACCATTGTGTGCTGAGAACCTGTGAAGACCTGGGTTGGGTCCGTTACTATTGGGGGAGGCGGTCGACGACAGAGACACGTGAAGATTAAGGCAGGCGCTCACGCACGGCCACGAAGGAACCCGGGGCTACAACCTGGTGTGGGGTGGGTGTCTGGGGACGTGGGGGAAGGGACCCGGGGCTACTGCCGTTTGTGGGTTGGGTGTCTGGGGCCCGGGGGGTGATTGAGGTTGGGGGGGGGGGTGAAATGAAAACTGGAAATTGTGAAAGACTAGAAATGGAAATTGGAAATGTAAAGGATAGGACACGAGAAGTGGAAGTATAAAAGACAAAAAAAAAAAAATCAAAAGTACAAAACAAACAAAATTCCCAATGAACATTGAAAGTGTAAAAGACAATATATGAATATTTAAAGTGTAAAAGAACCGAAAATAAAAACTGGAAGTGTAAAAGACAAGTGAAAATTGGGACTGTAAATAGACAAAAAACGGAACTTGAAGTGTAAAAGACACAAAAACTTAAAATTGTAAGTGTAAAAGACAAGGAGTGAAGATTGTAAGTGTAAAAGACAAGAAGTGAAAATTGTAAGTGTAAAAGACAAGTGAAAATTATAAGTGTAAAAGATAAAAGATAAAAACTGGAACTGTAAAAGACAAAAAAGAAAAAAAAAGAAAAAATGAAAAACTGTAAGTGTAAAAGACACAAGTGAAAATTATAAGTGTAAAAGATAAAAGATAAAAACTGGAACTGTACAAGACCAAAAAGAAAAAAATGAAAAACTGTAAGTGTAAAAGCTAAATGAAAGATTGCTTCCTGTATAAGAGACTTTGTAAGGTTCAATTGAAGGTTGTAAGTGACACGAAAGTGTTCTGGGTACGACTCATGCAAGATGAAGAGCATTAAGGATGGTAATTACCTCCTGCATCTACCACTCTCCTCCCGGGGATAACAACTCTATATTGTTCTTCAGTTCCTCTGTCTCTATACTCTGCAGTGTATACTGCTACTGATGATGAAATGGGAATAATGATAATGATGATAATGATAATGATAGTAATCATAATGATAAAATGATAATAATGATAATAATGATAATAATGATAATGATGATAATGATAATGATAGTAATAATGATGATAACGATAATGATAATAATAATAATAATGATAATAATAATAGTAATATTAGTAATATTAATGATAATAATAATAATGATAATGAGTATAAAAACAACAACAACAATAATTATGATAATAAAGATAATAATAATAATAATAATGATAATAATAATAATAATAATAATAATGATAATAATAGTAATGATAATAATAATAATAATAATGATAATAATAATAATGATAATGATAATAATAACAATAATAATGATAATAATAATAGTAATGATAATAATGAAAATAATAATAGTAATGATGATAATAATAATAATAATAATAATAATAATAATAATAATAATAATAATAATAATAATAATAATAATAATAATAATAATAACAATAATAATAATAATAATAATAATAATAATAATAATAATAATAATAATAATAATAATAATAATAATAATAATAATAATGATAAGTATAATAATAGGTATAATAATGATAATGATAATATACCTTCTTAATTCCACTCACTAGCACAACAGTACTTCCCTACTTCATCCTTTACCACTACACATTCACTTTTAATCACTCCCTGTCTCACCCTCTGGTGTTGTAAAGTAACTTATAGCAACTACACAGTAATCCTTCTGCTCCTTCACATAAACCCCCATGGACACACACACACACACACACACACACACACACACACCAAACAACTCATATGACCCACTCAGACTCACTCACTCCCACCATCACATCATGTGGTGGGGGAAAAGATACAGAAGACTGATGCAACAGAGGAAGCTAGCTGTGGAACAGACGACATCGAAACATACAGAAATGCTATCCTATCGACAGTCTGGAATACATTCTATTCATTCTGATGCATAGACTTGTTTACAACATAACAGCGTACTGGCACAATCCACAGCATGTTTTCCTAACGTTAACATATATGGATTTATTCTCCACAGGTCCGACAATAGATGTGGAAAGAGATGTAGAACTTGTGGTATTGAAAAATTGGAGCTATTTGTAAACATGGAATTTCAAAAGAGGAAAAAAAGTATTTATTTGAAAGACGAAATGTTCAGAAGAAATTATATATATATATATATATATATATATATATATATATATATATATATATATATATATATATATATATATATATATATATATATATATCATATATTGTACTTAACCGCTGTCTCCCGCGTTAGCGAGGTAGCGCAAGGAAACAGACGGAAGAATTGCCCAACCCACCCACATACACATGTATATACATACACGTCCACACACGCACATATATATACATATACACTTCAACGTATACATGCATGTACATACACAGGCATATACATATATACGCATGTACATATCCATACATGTTGCCTTCATCTGTTCCCGTCACCTCTCCACCACACATGAAGCGCCAGGAACAGACAACAAAGGCCCCATTCGTTCACACTCAGTCTCTAGCTGTCATATGTAATGTACCAAAACCACAGCTCCTTTTCCACATCCAGGCCCCACAGAAGTTTCCATGGTTTACCCCAGACGCTTCACATGCCCTGGTTCAATCCACTGACAGCACGTCGACTCCGGTATACCACGTCGTTCCAGTTCACTCTATTCCTTGCACGCCTTTCACCCTCCTGCACGTTCAGGCCCCGATCGCTCAAAATCTTTTTCACTCCATCCTTCCACCTCCAATTTGGTCTCCCACTTTCCTCGTTCCCTCCACCTTTGACACTTATGTCCACTTTGTTAATCTTTCCTCACTCATTCTCTGTATGTGTCCAAACTATTTCAACACACCCTCTTCTTCTCTCACCACACTCTTTTTATTTCCACACATTACCCATTCACTACTTACTCAATAAAATCACTTCACACCACATATTGTCCTCAAACATTTCATTTCCAACGCATCCACCCTCGTTCGCACAACCCTATTAATAGCCCATGCCTTGCAACCATATAACATTGTTGGAACCATTATTCCTTCAAACATGCCCATTTTTCCTCTCCGAGATAACGTTCTCGCCTTCCACACATTCTTCAACGCTCCCAGAACCTTCTCTCCCTCCCCCACTTTGTGACTCACTTCCGCTTCCATGGTTCCATCCGCTGCTAAGTCCACTCCCAGATACCTGAAACACTTCACTTCCTCCAGTTTTTCTCCATTGAAACTTACCTCCCAATTAACTTGTCCCTCACCTCTACTGAACCTAATAACCTTGCTCTTATTCAAGTTTACTCTCAACTTTCTTCTTTCACACATTTTACCAAACTCAGTCACTAACTTCTGCAGTTTCTCACCCGAATCACCCACCAGCGCTGTATCATCAGCGAACAGCTGACTACCCTCCCAAGTCTTCTCATCCAGAATAGACTGCATACTTGCACCTCTCTCAAAAACTCTTGCATTTACCTCCTTAAGCACCCCATCCATAAACAAATTAAACAACCATGAAGACATCACACACCCCTGCTGCAAACCGACATTCACTGGGAACCAATCATTTTTCTCTCTTCCTACTTGTACACATGCCTTACATCCTTAGTAAAAACTTTTCACTACTAGCAACTTGCCTCCCAAACTATATACTCTCAAAACCATCCACAAAGCATCTCTATCAACCCTATCACATGCCTTCTCCAGACCCATAAATGCCACATACAAATCCATCTGTTTTTCTAAGTATTTCTCTCAAACATTCTTCACAGCAAACACCTGATCCACATCCTCTACCACTTCTGAAACCACACTGCTCTTCCCCAATCTGATGCTCTGTACATGCCTTTACCCTCCCATTTACTTTCCCAGGAATACTCAACAAACCTATGCCTCTGTGATTTGAACACTCACCTTTATCCCCTTTGCTTTAGTACAATGGCACAATGCATGCATTCCGCCATTCCTCAGGCACTTCACTATGATCCATACATACACTAAATATCCTTGCCAACCAATCAACAACACAGTAACCCCCTTTCTTTTTTATAAATTCCACTGCAATACCATCCAAACCCACCGCCCTGCCTACTTTCATCTTACGCAAAGCTTTCACTACCTCTCCTCTGTTCACTACCTCTACCTGTCCTCTGTTCACTACCTCTACCTGTCCTTCTCCTCTTTTTCTGACCCTCTCACTCGGCACACCACCCCGACCAAAACACCCTATAAACATATATATATATATATATATATATATATATATATATATATATATATATATATATATATATATATATATATATATATATATATATATATATATTTGGATATCACATAAATTTTCTTTAACCAAAGTAACTCTGAACATTATGTTCTCACTAATCACCAGTTTTCACCAGACTTCTCCTTCTCAGATCTTCGTCTCATTACAGCATAACATTCCTTTGTAAGTTCAAACTGAGTTACGAAACTTTAACTGTTTCATGACCCGAGACAAGTGGGTTTGGAAAGTTAAGGGTCGGTTAAGATTCTCTTCACGTGAAAAGTCTCCTTCCTTCTTCTTTGCGAAGAAATGCTTCATTGCTAAAGAAGACGAGGACAAAAATATGATCAAGGATACAAGTTTGTATTCAGTAACGTCAATGGAAATGTGTAGTTTTGATTCGTGGTTGATTGGGCTGGGTAATGAATGCGCTTGTCGAATTGCACTGAACAAATTACGTTTTCCTTTGTTTCACTCCGTTTGGGCATATATACAGTCCCCTGAATTATGAACCCTACACCGTTCAACTATGACAATGGACGCTTCTCCTGTTCACAGTAATCCAATATAACTGAACAAAACAAAATGACAACGCCCATAGACAAGCAACACCGGTTCATTCAATATATGAAGCACAGCGAAGTTCAACTGTTTGCCAGATGAGCGTAATCACTCGTATACTTCTTTCTCTGATATGGACACCCATGTAATAACACGTCCTGATAAACAGTGTTCTATCCTGATCTCCGTGTATATGTTTATCAATAATTACTATGACTTACATAATTAGGGGTTGATAATTGGTGACAAGAACGCCTTCCCTTCAGACACTATAAAAATTTAGAGTATGATAATTTGTTTACGGTATGGACACCAGCCACTCATAAAGCTACAATATACGATGAATATATGAATTTATATCTATCACTTATCATGTAAGAAACGTCATATAAAAACATTTATCATTTATCATACACGAGACATAAACTACATGTAAATGCAAGACACGTAAACTATATATAAACACATTTATCATTTATCATACACGAAACATAAACTACATGTAAATGCAAGAAACGTAAACTGGACGTAAAGTTATTTGTTATCCTTCATCATACAAGAAAAATAATTCACGTGAAATATTCGTTATCATTATCAGAAAAAAAAAACCGTAAACCATATATGAATATATTCACCATCATTTATCCTAACACAAGACACGTAACCTCTACGTAAACATATCCATAATCATGCAAGAGACGCCCTGATAATCATGAACATATTCAACCTTTCATAAATGTTGCTACAGTTAGCATGCGAGACAGCTCAGAGCGTCTCTGTTAACCACGTAAACAGTCGGTGACATACACTAACCTTCATATCACTGTTCTCCTGTTGTCTGTTGCCGTTGGCGATGCGCAACGGTCGGTCAACATTTACTACGAACACTGGCTTTTCTCTCCTAGATCCTTGAGCCAATAGGATAAGTTTCTAAGTTTCAAAATCAGTTAAAAACATCTTTGAATGGTTAATGTTTGAACCTCTGTCCACTATATTCGCGGTGTATATATATACATGTATATCATAGAACATACAAACCTCCAACAGCCAGGATCGAACCCGGGACCCCTGTGCAAGAGGCGGGGAATGCTAACCGCTAGGCTATGGGCCACTCATAGGCTTATAGCCTAGCGGTTAGCATTCCCGCCTCTTGCACAAGGGTCCCGGGTTCGATCCTGGCTGTTGGAGGTTTGTATGTTCTATGAACGTACGCGTTTCTATGCACTATGTTCTTATATATATATATTCTTCCGTTGCACTAATTTGCATATCTATATACACCGCAAGCAGTCAAGGCAAAACACTGAATCCACCAATCACCACTACAGAAGACACTGTGAGGTGTGAGTAGCACACATGTATAGGAGGAGGAGGAGGTGGGAAGACTGTGTGGCATACAGCCTACATCCTCCTACCACAATGGCCATCCACACCTTACTGGTGCGCCGATCGCACGGTCCACACCACCACAGCTCTCGTTCGACACTCGACTCGTTCAAATGATACGGCATCAGACACATTTGCTACCAATATCAACACAAGGTTTATTACAGACGCGTCGTTCAAGGTTCATTACAGACGCGTCGTTCTCATACGAACGTAGACAAGCTCTTAATACGAACATAAGACACAAACAGCCATTGTTAATGTTCGTTTGTGTAAGCATGCGGATTGGGTGATACGACTGGTGAATTGCCTTGTTACTGACTGACCTGTTGCTTAGCTTGGGGCCGCATGATCCCAGAGACGGTGCGTAATGTAGGCGATTTTGAACTTACTTCTACAAAGTTCCCTGTCATATAAACACAAACAAAACTGACCTTTGAATATGAGAGTACGTATCATTACCTGCTGGGGGGAGGTTAGGTTAGGTATACAGTAAGCTTTTACTGGGGGAGAAGACGTTACATATGTGATATACACTGGGGATAGATGTTGATATATGTATTATATACCCTGGGGAACATATAACATATGTTTGATATACACCAGGGAGTAGATATCATATGGGTAATATACAAGGGGGGAGAAGATATTACATGTGTAATATACATTAGGGGAGTAGATATTGTATGTGTAATATACACTGGGGGAGCAGATATTATACGTGTAATATACACTGGGGAGCAGATATCATATGTGTAATATACACTGGGGAGCAGATATTGTATGTGTATTATACACTGGGGAGCAGATATCATACGCGTAATATACACTGGGGAGCAGACATCACATGTTTAATATACATTGGGGAGCGCTTACAATATATATATAAATTTCTAAGTGACGAATGGAGATTATATATGACAGCTGTACGACCCTCGTGCTTATCAAGACAGTTAAATAATAACTCCAAGAACCACATACTTCAGTGGCTGTCAAGTTTCACACCTTCAGTCTTTCCTCTCTGCTTTCCCAACACGTGGGCTGCTGGCTTTTCACTCCACGAAGCATACATCGTCGTCGACCACCTCACATATAACACTGGACAACATGATACTCACTCTGCTCTCTCCTCTGTAGCTCTGTAGATCGCTCTACGGTAAGTGCAAGGAGACAACCCTAAGGCCCTTCTGGGGCAGCACGTGATCTCGTGGTAAGTACTCGTAAGTAAGCAAGTTAGGTGAATAAAGTATTCTTTCTTTTCCTTGTATAAGTAAGTACTTTCTTTCTTTTCCTTGTGTAAGTACTTTCTTTTTCTTGTATAAGTATTTTCTTTTTCTTGTATAAGTACTTTCTTTTTCTTGTATAAGTAAGTACTTTCTTTTTCTTGTATAAGTACTTTCTTTTCCTTTTATAAGTACTTTCTTTTTCTTGTACAAGTAAGTACTTTCTTTCTTTTCCTTGTACAAGTAAGTACTTTCATTCTTTACCTTGTATATCTTCTCCGTCCTATGTCTTGTAGTTCTGTACTTCAAAGTTTCGATTTTTGAACTTTCATCAGATCTTCTTACAAGACGCTACAGTCCTGTACCGACTGTATTGTCTCCTGGGCAATACAAATTGGTTTGTCTGAATTTTGTGTTTGAGTGTTTCTGGAGGAACTTGTTTAAACTCAATGACTTCCCATGACACCACGTCCACTTGATAAGGATATATATATATATATATATATATATATATATATATATATATATATATATATATATATATATATATATATATATATATATATATATATATATTCCTATGAGTCCACGGGGAAAATGAAACACGATAAGTTCCCAAGTGCACTTTCGTGTAATAATCACATCATCAGGGGAGACGCAAGAGAGAAATATATAAGTCAGTTGATATACAACGAAGAGACGAAGCTACGACGCCATTTGGTAAACATGCAAACGCGGGAGACCGACAAAGCAAAATAAATAGATAAATAATCATATATATCACACGCAAATGTTTAGAAAAAGATTTCAAGTACACTGTTTACATGGAATTTCTTCCTCTCTCTCGTACAGATGATCCGGATGACCCTGACGGTTGTGTTGGTATACTCGCTCTGCTGGCTGCCCTTCAACCTGCTCCTGGTCAGTACCTCACACGGGTGTCATCCACCCACACCTTAACCTGCCTGGCGACACCACCAGTCTCATCCACTTGAGTACTTTGATGTCAGTCTAGATTAATGTATACGTTTGGTGGATTGGTTTTTAGAGTTGGATATATCGACTTGAGCGAATTATACCACCCTGTGTTGCCATTCAGTGCTTTATCTTGTGTGTGTGTGTACATATATATCATACAAACCTCCAACAGCCAGGATCGAACCCGGGACCCTTGCTTAGCAGGCGGGAGCACTACTGTTAGGCTATGATCACCCCTAAAAGGGATATGAGTAAGGAGTGATCATAGCCTAGCCGTAATGCTCCCGCCTGCTATGCTGGGGTCCCGGGTTCGATCCTGGCTGTCGGAGGTATGTATGTTGTATGGAAGTGCGCGTTTATGTGCACTATATATATATATATATATATATATATATATATATATATTAGGGAGAAATAAAAAGATGTTCTGGAAGGAGGTAAATAAAGTGCGTAAGACAAGGGAGCAAATGGGAACTTCGGTGAAGGGCGCAAGTGGGGAGGTGATAACAAGTAGTGGTGATGTGAGAAGGAGATGGAGTGAGTATTTTGAAGGTTTGTTGAATGTGTTTGATGATAGAGTGGCAGATATAGGGTGTTTTGGTCGAGGTGGTGTGCAAAGTGAGAGGGTTAGGGAAAATGATTTGGTAAACAGAGAAGAGGTAGTGAAAGCTTTGCGGAAGATGAAAGCCGGCAAGGCAGCAGGTTTGGATGGTATTGCAGTGGAATTTATTAAAAAAGGGGGTGACTGTATTGTTGACTGGTTGGTAAGGTTATTTAATGTATGGTGAGGTGCCTGAGGATTGGCGGAATGCGTGCATAGTGCCATTGTACAAAGGCAAAGGGGATAAGAGTGAGTGCTCAAATTACAGAGGTATAAGTTTGTTGAGTATTCCTGGTAAATTATATGGGAGGGTATTGATTGAGAGGGTGAAGGCATGTACAGAGCATCAGATTGGGGAACAGCAGTGTGGTTTCAGAAGTGGTAGAGGATGTGTGGATCAGGTGTTTGCTTTGAAGAATGTATGTGAGAAATACTTAGAAAAGCAAATGGATTTGTATGTAGCATTTATGGATCTGGAGAAGGCATATGATAGAGTTGATAGAGATGCTCTGTGGAAGGTATTAAGAATATATGGTGTGGGAGGAAAGTTGTTAGAAGCAGTGAAAAGTTTTTATCGAGGATGTAAGGCATGTGTACGTGTAGGAAGAGAGGAAAGTGATTGGTTCTCAGTGAATGTAGGTTTGCGGCAGTGGTGTGTGATGTCTCCATGGTTGTTTAATTTGTTTATGGATGGGGTTGTTAGGGAGGTGAATGCAAGAGTTTTGGAAAGAGGGGCAAGTATGAAGTCTGTTGGGGATGAGAGAGCTTGGGAAGTGAGTCAGTTGTTGTTCGCTGATGATACAGCGCTGGTGGCTGATTCATGTGTGAAACTGCAGAAGATGGTGACTGAGTTTGGTAAAGTGTGTGGAAGAAGAAAGTCAAGAGTAAATGTGAATAAGAGCAAGGTTATTAGGTACAGCAGGGTTGAGGGTCAAGTCAATTGGGAGGTGAGTTTGAATGGAGAAAAACTGGAGGAAGTGAAGTGTTTTAGATATCTGGGAGTGGATCTGGCAGCGGATGGAACCATGGAAGCGGAAGTGGATCATAGGGTAGGGGGAGGGGGCGAAAATTCTGGGGGCCTTGAAGAATGTGTGGAAGTCGAGAACATTATCTCGGAAAGCAAAAATGGGTATGTTTGAAGGAATAGTGGTTCCAACAATGTTGTATGGTTGCGAGGCGTGGGCTATGGATAGAGTTGTGCGCAGGAGGATGGATGTGCTGGAAATGAGATGTTTGAGGACAATGTGTGGTGTGAGGTGGTTTGATCGAGTGAGTAACGTAAGGGTAAGAGAGATGTGTGGAAATAAAAAGAGCGTGGTTGAGAGAGCAGAAGAGGGTGTTTTGAAGTGGTTTGGGCACATGGAGAGAATGAGTGAGGAAAGATTGACGAAGAGGATATATGTGTCGGAGGTGGAGGGAACGAGGAGAAGAGGGAGACCAAATTGGAGGTGGAAGGATGGAGTGAAAAAGATTTTGTGTGATCGGGGCCTGAACATGCAGGAGGGTGAAAGGAGGGCAAGGAATAGAGTGAATTGGAGCGATGTGGTATACCAGGGCTGACGTGCTGTCAGTGGATTGAAGCAGGGCATGTGAAGCGTCTGGGGTAAACCATGGAAAGCTGTGTAGGTATGTATATTTGCGTGTGTGGACGTATGTATATACATGTGTATGGGGGGGGGTGGGTTGGGCCATTTCTTTCGTCTGTTTCCTTGCGCTACCTCGCAAACGCGGGAGACAGCGACAAAGTATAATAAATGAAAAATAAATATATATATATATATATATATATATATATATATATATATATATATATATATATATATATATATATATATATATATATATTCCTATGAGTCCACGGGGAAAAATGAAACACGGTAAGTTCCCAAGTGCACTTTCGTGTAATAATCACATCATCAGGGGAGACACAAGAGAGAAATATAACAGTCAGTTGATATACAACGAAGAGACATAGCTAGGACGCATTCGGTAAACATGCTATTGACCAAGACAGACAACAGACAATCACATGTTTACCAGATGGCGTCCTAGCTACGTCACTTCGTTGTATATCAACTGACTTATATTTCTCTTTTGTGTCTCCCCTGATGATGTGATTATTGCACGAAAGTGCACTTGGGAACCTATCGTGTTTCATATTCTCCGTGGTCTCATAGGAATATCCTGATCAGGCGCAAAATTGTGATCCTTTCATATATATATATATATATATATATATATATATATATATATATATATATATATATATATATATATATATATATATATATATATACTCACATATTGTCTCAGGTGGTGCTGGACTTCGTGGAGAACGTGCAGTATTGGCCTCACTTCCACCACCTGTGGTTTGTCTTCCACTGGCTGGCCATGTCCCACACATGCTACAGTCCGCTCATCTTGTGCTGGATGAACACCAAGTTCCGCGAGGGTTACCTGAATGTCCTGTATCGCCTCTTCCCCTGCTGTCGTAAGCGCATCTCCCACTACCTCCTCAAGCTCCGTCGGTCCTCAGGTCTCACCGAGCGCAGACCTACAGCACCGCCTTCGGCAGTTCGCGCACGTCCAGGAACCACAGGTAGTCTCTCTGTCGTGCCTCCTTCCTTGTTCACTGCGAAGTTCCTCTACTCCTGGTCACTGAGGCTGTTTCTCACCACCACTGGATAAGTGTTTGAACTGTACATGATTGATATAATTGATCACAACTGTAGCATGGATTACATTTCGAATATAACAGATCATCACTCGATCATACGGTTATAATATTTTTTTTTATGAAAATCACGTTTATAAGATCATCATTATTGTGGATTCATATCGAGGGAAAATATGATTATTGTCTTTTTTTTTAATCTAGATTGCTTCGTCCATCATAATAAAAGTCTCATGAAATACGCATAAATGACAGTGAAAAATTACCTCTTTAAGAATGTAACATAAAGTCATGATTAAAGAACAAAGAAATATCACAGGTTCGAGTTTCATGCCTCTCTCTCTCTCTCTCTCTCTCTCTCTCTCTCTCTCTCTCTCTCTCTCTCTCTCTCTCTCTCATTCTCTCTCTCATTCACATATTCTCTCTCTCTCTCTCTCTCTCTCTCTCTCTCTCTCTCTCTCTCTCTCTCTCTCTCTCTCTCTGGCAATGGTTGCAACTGTGAGATCAAGATCCGACCATCATCTGACGATGACGAAACCAAACCAGTTCAGGAATATCTTAAAAGAGCTATTCAGATCATGTTTCTCCCCCCCCCACCCCACACACACACTCACACACACACACACACACACACACACACCCTCACAAAAAGCGAGATAAGACACGGATATCATTCTGGAGGAGAAATTAATTTGGGAAAACGTTAATTCTCAGGATTTAGGATAAGCTGCAGTTGTAGAGATCCTCCTCAGATGAATATCAGAGATATCTTACGGTGATTTACCCCCCGCAAGTGGAAATGAGAAAGTCAGGGTCGAATATTCTGTTAAATATTCTAATATCGTGGCTTCTGTGAACCGCACGTTATGTCCACAAAATCATAATTATTTTTTCTAATCTTCATTTTATCCGGAGTCGCATTTCTCATGTCGAGGGAATTGTTGATTACCAGGTAATATTTTCATTTTAGAGCAATACATATAAATATTGTTTTTAGAACACACAAAAAAGAAAAAATATAAAGCGTTCGAGATACTAAACACACACACACACACACACACACACATGTATGTACATTCTTTTATAAATATATATATATATACATATTTTTTTTTTTTTTTGTCGCTGTCTCCCGCGTTTGCGAGGTATCGCAAGGAAACAGACGAAAGAAATGGCCCAACCCACCCCCATACACATGTATATACATACGTCCACACACGCAAATATACATTCCTACACAGCTTTCCATGGTTTACCCCAGACGCTTCACATGCCCTGATTCAATCCACTGACAGCACATCAACCCCGGTATACCACATCGCTCCAATTCACTCTATTCCTTGCCCTCCTTTCACCCTCCTGCATGTTCAGGCCCCGATCACACAAAATCTTTTTCACTCCATCTTTCCACCTTCAATTTGGTCTCCCTCTTCTCCTCGTTCCCTCCACCTCCGACACATATATCCTCTTCGTCAGTCTTTCCTCACTCATTCTCTCCATGTGCCCAAACCATTTCAAAACACCCTCTTCTGCTCTCTCAACCACGCTCTTTTTATTTCCACACATCTCTCTTACCCTTACGTTACTTACTCGATCAAACCACCTCACACCACACATTGTCCTCAAACATCTCATTTCCAGCACATCCATCCTCCTGCGCACAACTCTATCCATAGCCCACGCCTCGCAACCATACAACATTGTTGGAACCACTATTCCTTCAAGCATACCCATTTTTGCTTTCCGAGATAATGTTCTCGACTTCCACACATTCTTCAGCGAGTTAGCGCCCGAAAAACAGACAGAATAAGGCGACATTCATTCACACTCAGTCTCTAGCTGTAATGCACCGAAACCACAGCTCCCTATCCACATTAAGGCCTCACAGACTTTTCCATGGTTTACCCAAGACGCTTCACATGCCCTGGTTCAGTCCATTGACAGCACGTCGACCCCGGCATACTGCATCATTGCAAATTCACTCTATTCCTTGCACACCTTTCACCCTCCTGTATGTTCAGGCCCCGATCGCTCAATATCTTTTTCATTCCATCCTTCCACCTCTCTCGTGTGTGTGTGTGTATATATGTATATATATATATATATATATATATATATATATATATATATATATATATATATATATATACATATATATATATATATATATATATATATATATATATATATATATATATATATATATATATATATATATATATACACACACACACACACACACACACACACACACACACACACATATGTGTGTGTGTGTCAGAAGTGGAGGAAACGAGAAGTGGGAAACCAAATTGGAGGTGGAAGGATAGAGTGAAAAAGATTTTGAGCGATCGGTCCCGGAACATAGGGGAGGGTGAAAGGCGTGCAATGAATAGAGTGAACTGGAACGGTGTGGTATACCGGGATTAACGTGCTGTCAATGGATTGAACCAGGGCATGTGAAGCGTCTGGGGTAAACCATGGAAAGTTTTGTGGGGCCTGGATGTGGAAAGGGAGCTGTGGTTTCGGTGCATTACACATGACAGCTAGAGACTGTGAACGAATGTGGCCTTTGTTGTCTTTTCCTAGCGCTACCTCGCGGACATGCGGGGGGGAGGGGGTTATTTCACATGTGATGGGGTGGCGATGAGAATGGATGAAGGCAGCAAGTATGATTTATGTACATGTGTATATATGTATATGCCTGTGTATGCATATATATGTATAAGTTGAAATGTAGAGGTATGTATATGTGCGTGTGTGGACGTGTATTTATATACATGTGTATTTGGGCGGGTTGGGCCATTCTTTCGTCTGTCTCCCTCGGCTACCTCGCTAACACGGGAGACAGTGACAAAGTATAATAAAATGAATAATATATATATATATATATATATATATATATATATATATATATATATATATATATATATATATATATATATATTGATTGAGAGGGTGAAGGCATGTACAGAGCATCAGATCGGGGAAGAGCAGTGTGGTTTCAGAAGTGGTAGAGGATGTGTGGATCAGGTGTTTGCTTTGAAGAATGTATGTGAGAAATACTTAGAAAAGCAAATGGATTTGTATGTAGCATTTATGGATCTGGAGAAGGCATATGATAGAGTTGATAGAGATGCTCTGTGGAAGGTATTAAGAATATATGGTGTGGGAGGAAAGTTGTTAGAAGCAGTGAAAAGTTTTTATCGAGGATGTAAGGCATGTGTACGTGTAGGAAGAGAGGAAAGTGATTGGTTCTCAGTGAATGTTGGTTTGCGGCAGGGGTGTGTGATGTCTCCATGGTTGTTTAATTTGTTTATGGATGGGGTTGTTAGGGAGGTAAATGCAAGAGTTTTGGAAAGAGGGGCAAGTATGAAGTCTGTTGGGGATGAGAGAGCTTGGGAAGTGAGTCAGTTGTTGTTCGCTGATGATACAGCGCTGGTGGCTGATTCATGTGAGAAACTGAAGAAGCTGGTGACTGAGTTTGGTAAAGTGTGTGGAAGAAGAAAGTTAAGAGTAAATGTGAATAAGAGCAAGGTTATTAGGTACAGTAGGGTTGAGGGTCAAGTCAATTGGGAGGTGAGTTTGAATGGAGAAAAACTGGAGGAAGTGAAGTGTTTTAGATATCTGGGAGTGGATCTGGCAGCGGATGGAACCATGGAAGCGGAAGTGGATCATAGGGTGGGGGAGGGGGCGAAAATTCTGGGGGCCTTGAAGAATGTGTGGAAGTCGAGAACATTATCTCGGAAAGCAAAAATGGGTATGTTTGAAGGAATAGTGGTTCCAACAATGTTGTATGGTTGCGAGGCGTGGGCTATGGACAGAGTTGTGCGCAGGAGGATGGATGTGCTGGAAATGAGATGTTTGAGGACAATGTGTGGTGTGAGGTGGTTTGATCGAGTGAGTAACGTAAGGGTAAGAGAGATGTGTGGAAATAAAAAGAGCGTGGTTGAGAGAGCAGAAGAGGGTGTTTTGAAGTGGTTTGGGCACATGGAGAGAATGAGTGAGGAAAGATTGACCAAGAGGATATATGTGTCGGAGGTGGAGGGAACGAGGAGAAGAGGGAGACCAAATTGGAGGTGGAAAGATGGAGTGAAAAAGATTTTGTGTGATCGGGGCCTGAACATGCAGGAGGGTGAAAGGAGGGCAAGGAATAGAGTGAATTGGAGCGATGTGGTATACCGGGGTTGACGTGCTGTCAGTGGATTGAATCAAGGCATGTGAAGCGTCTGGGGTAAACCATGGAAAGCTGTGTAGGTATGTATATTTGCGTGTGTGGACGTATGTATATACATGTGTATGGGGGTGGGTTGGGCCATTTCTTTCGTCTGTTTCCTTGCGCTACCTCGCAAACGCGGGAGACAGCGACAAAGTATAATAAAATAATATAAAATATATATATATATATATATATTCCTATGAGTCCACGGGGAAAATGAAACACGATAAGTTCTCAAGTGCACTTTCGTGTAATAATCACATCATTAGGGGAGACACTAGAGAAATAAGTCAGTTGATATACAACGAAGAGACGTAGGTAGGACGCCATTTGGTAAACATGTTTACCAAATGGTGTCCTAGCTACGTCTCTTCGTTGTATATCAACTGACTTTGATATTTCTTTCTTGTCTCTCTCCTGATGATGTGATTATTACACGAAAGTGCACTTAGGAACTTCTGTTTCATTTTCCCCGTGGACTCATGGGAATACACTTGGTCGCGCGCAAAATTGTGATCCTTTCCAATAATATATATAACATCAAGACTGTATGGTACACGGTTCATTGCGACATTTCTGTGCCCAGTCCAGCAAACAACAGTCTGCCTAATCAAATTCTCCTCGGAGACGGACTGCATCTCTTTCCTGGGAATACGTGAATGAAGACGTCACTAAAGTTCATTGCTTTGGATAGAAAACTTTCTCATGAAAGCTTTATCATGGTGATGTGTGTGTGTGTGTGTGTGTGTGTGTGTGTGTGTGTGTGTGTGTGTGTGTGTGTGTGTAATAATACTTCGTTTGTACTGTACTGCGAGGGAGGAAAAGAGGGTGGGAGGGGAGCGTTTTAGAACCCTCCAACCCCCGTCTGTTGGACTGTATCTGGTCCCTGATAAAATTTTGATACACCCGTATGTTGTTCTGTATTGGTTTTCCCATGAAGCAATGTGGTCATTAGCTTGCAATAGTGATTATTACCTTCCTGTGTATCAATTTAAATTAACGTTATTCAAATGAAAGGAAAACAATGAAAAAAAAAAAATTTTTTTGTGGATATATTGTGTGATTCATCCACACTGAACGTTGACATGTTGACTGTATGGGTCATTATTTGGATCAGTTGAGTACGAGAGTGGCGGTTCATTCTTTTCTTTCATTGCTTTCCTCTAAATCATGGAGAGAGAAAGGTGAGAGCGTGTGTGTGTAATTACCTGTGGAACAATTCATTCTCTGGAAGTCAATGTTCATTAACTGATATCATCCTGAGAGATTTAATGATACCAGACTTAAACCTGGGACTAGAACCCTTTAACAATAATCACCAATAATTGCAAACTCGTGAATAAATACATAAAAAAAAAATTTGGTATAAATGAGAAATCAAGAAAGCAATCTTATTTCTAATACACCTTCATCACGTACAAGTGTGTGTTCACAGCTGCGTCTGGCAAGATGCTCATCAATTACCTCTATTTACTTTATATAAGACACTTTACCTACCAGTAAAAGTTAGAACCTACCACCCTAACTTTATACAATATTCTTACCTCGTCAGGAGTTACAAAGTGTTGCTGAATCAATGATAATCGATCAATCACTTTAAACCTTCTCTTTGCTGGGGAGAGCAAAATGGCTGAGGGACCCAAACAAGACGTATTCCTCCGCCTTCCTTATGTGTTACGCTCTTATATCTCAGTGACTGCCATTACAAATGCTGTCATGCTGGCCATAAACAAAACCTGATTTACAGAATCGGAAAATATAATATAGTTTATAAATAAAATGTTCGTAAATACAGGGGAATCACCTTGGCATAAGTGGGAACTACTTTCTTCCTCGTTATCCTGTGGCTGAATTTCCTCACAGTTCCTACCACCAATCCTTTATCAAACCCTTCGAAATATATGGGAAAATGCGTAACCAAAACTATATATAGATATTCAGCTTAAGACTACAAAGACAAAAGACTAATTGACAATTTCTTGTATTGTAACATACATCAAATAAGGTTAAGTTGTTGATCAAATCATTGTATTTTATCAAACACACTGGTTCATTCCCTTTGCCATTCTTTTGCCTTGGAAGCTTGACTTCCATAAAATGAATATCTACATGTATGATGCATCGACTGATAATTCATTATATTGACACATTAACAAAGAGCAATTATTGCCTGATGAGGAAATTATCTAGATATCACCACTTACATAATAACTCACCAGGATTATCATATCACTTGGGTGCTTATATATATATATATGGGAGGGTATTGATTGAGAGGGTGAAGGCATGTACAGAGCATCAGATTGGGGAAGAGCAGTGTGGTTTCAGAAGTGGTAGAGGATGTGTGGATCAGGTGTTTGCTTTGAAGAATGTATGTGAGAAATACTTAGAAAAGCAAATGGATTTGTATGTAGCATTTATGGATCTGGAGAAGGCATATGATAGAGTTGATAGAGATGCTCTGTGGAAGGTATTAAGAATATATGGTGTGGGAGGCAAGTTGTTAGAAGCAGTGAAAAGTTTTTATCGAGGATGTAAGGCATGTGTAAGTGTAGGAAGAGAGGAAAGTGATTGGTTCTCAGTGAATGTAGGTTTGCGGCAGGGGTGTGTGATGTCTCTACGGTTGTTTAATTTGTTTATGGATGGGGTTGTTAGGGAGGTGAATGCAAGAGTTTTGGAAAGAGGGGCAAGTATGAAGTCTGCTGGGGATGAGAGAGCTTGGGAAGTGAGTCAGTTGTTGTTCGCTGATGATACAGCGCTGGTGGCTGATTCATGTGAGAAACTGCAGAAGCTGGTGACTGAGTATGGTAAAGTGTGTGAAAGAAGAAAGTTAAGAGTAAATGTGAATAAGAGCAAGTTTATTAGGTACAGTAGGGTTGAGGGTCAAGTCAATTGGGAGGTAAGTTTGAATGGAGAAAAACTTTAGGAAGCAAAGTGTTTTAGATATCTGGGAGTGGATCTGGCAGCGGATGGAACCATGGAAGCGGAAGTGGATCATAGGGTGGGGGAGGGGGCGAAAATTCTGGGAGCCTTGAAGAATGTGTGGAAGTCGAGAACATTATCTCGGAAAGCAAAAATGGGTATGTTTGAAGGAATAGTGGTTCCAACAATGTTGTATGGTTGCGAGGCGTGGGCTATGGATAGAGTTGTGCGCAGGAGGATGGATGTGCTGGAAATGAGATGTTTGAGAACAATGTGTGGTGTGAGGTGGTTTGATCGAGTAAGTAACGTAAGGGTAAGAGAGATGTGTGGAAATAAAAAGAGCGTGGTTGAGAGAGCAGAAGAGGGTGTTTTGAAATGGTTTGGGCACGTGGAGAGAATGAGTGAGGAAAGATTGACCAAGAGGATATATGGGTCGGAGATGGAGGGAACGAGGAGAAGTGGGAGACCAAATTGGAGGTGGAAAGATGGAGTGAAAAAGATTTTGTGTGATCGGGGCCTGAACATGCAGGAGGGTGAAAGGAGGGCAAGGAATAGAGTGAATTGGATCGATGTGGTATACCGGGGTTGACGTGCTGTCAAATGGATTGAATCAGGGCATGTGAAGCGTCTGGGGTAAACCATGGAAAGCTGTGTAGGTATGTATATTTGCATGTGTGGACGTATGTATATACATGTGTATGGGGGTGGGTTGGGCCATTTCTTTCGTCTGTTTCCTTGCACTACCTCGCAAACGCGGGAGACAGCAAAAAAAAAAAAAAATATATATATATATATATATATATATATATATATATATATATATATATATATATATATATATATATATATATATATATATATATATATTATCTCTACAGTTATATAGACAGCTAGAAAATAATGAGTTCGTCTCACATAACACTGCAAAGAATTTATACACCTCCAGACATAACTGTCGTGGTGAAAGGCTTTGTGATGTTAACCTGGAAGAGGTGAGGAAGGATGCAAAACTGGTTATCATTACATGGTCACTGTGGAGGATCCCCCCTTCAGACGATAACTGTCTTCTGTACATTTCTAGATTCAGCGACGAGGCTCGGAGAAGACGAGACTCTTCTTGCTCCACCACTGGCTTCATCCAGCTCCAGAACGCCACTGAGATCCCCCTGAAGGCGTTCCACACCTGCCCCCTGCAGGACCCGACCATCAACGGCCTCAGGCATAACCTAACTAGGAAATGCCTCTCCGAAAGCCACATACATGAAAACGGAGAGGGTCTCTTACCCTCTCCCTGTGCTGCCGTCAAGGATGAGTTCATGCTCGATACGAATCGAGATTCTCGGAGCCGCGGGCGTATAACGTACTTACAAGTGCCACTTGGGAAGCAGCCTGAGTATCTGGAGGTGGCTGAGGAGTCGAGAGTGTAGTTAGACCATTGTCTGATGATGTGTGCATTTGTTGCTTCATATATGAGGTGATCATATTGTTGAAGGCCATGTTACTGGTCATGCATGATTTTGCATTCTGTAATATATATATATATATATATATATATATATATATATATATATATATATATATATATATATATATATATATATATATATATATGTATATATATATATATATATATATATATATATATATATATATATATATATATATATATATATATATATATATATATATATATATATATATATATATATATATATGTATAATTTCATATCATTTACATTTTTATACCTTGAATATTACACGTGTATTATTATCATTATACCTATGGAGAGTTTTCACTAGTTCCTCAACAGTGATCCTCAATGTCCAATACAAAAGGAAAAGTGAATACCTCCAGATCTCGATCATTCTTGGCTTATCTTACTCCCTCATGAATAACAGCTGATGGACGACTGTCCTTCTGCCAACCTTACATGGAGGTTTGTATTCAGATATTTGAAGGTTTTTGACAACAGTGAAAACTTTGGATGAGACAATATCAGTCCTTCACTCTCTGTTATATGTACTTGCATGTGTATGTGTCTGCCCACTTCTATATGTACCTGATGTTATTTGAGTATCACACTATAAAAACAATGACTTTTGAATATTACTCTTTTTTTTGAGAGAGAGAGAGAGATTTTGGTGTTTGAAGAACACGTGATACATATAAAAGAAAACAGAGATAGATGGTTTACGAACCGATGTCATATTCGTATAACCAACGATATAAATGAGTAATCCATTAATCATATAACTCAGACACATTCCACGCGGCTCCTGAAGTTACATCACATGAGAGAAAGTCCTCAACGAGACAGTACTGTGTTCCATCTATTGATGTTGATGCAGCGTAGCTGGAGGTGATATCTCTCTATTACCATTATCATTCAACGGTGATATCATATGTGTATGTACATGTCTAGGTGGCTCTGCGGCAAGGGCATGTGTGATGTCTCTATGGCTGTTTGATCGGTTTATGGTTGGGTGGGAAGTGAATGCGATAGGTCGTGGAGAAAGGGGTGAGATATGGTTATGTTCGAGTTGACCGGGACCGGGAGGTGAGTTAGCTGCTGTTTGCAGATGACACGGCTCTAGTGTCAGCCTAGGGAGGAAGGTGAGGGTTGATATAGACAAGAGTGTAGGCACGTGAGGTGTAGCAATTGGAATGATAGTGAACGCTCTAAGGTGAGTTTGAGAGGATAAGACCTGTAGGAAGAGGAGTGTTTGAGGTACATGGGAGTGGATCTGGTGGCGGATGGAACCATGGAGGCGAAGGAGAGTCGTAGTGTGGGTGAGGAGCTTAGGTCTTGGGTGCACTGGGAAGTGTATGGAAGGAGAGACCTGTTCAGTCTAAATCAAGGTCATGATTGTTATGGTTTGAAGGTATAGTAATAATTCCGACGGTGTAATATGGAATGCTGGCGTGGGCCTGAGTTGAAAAAAAAGAGAAAAAAGTGCGAAAAGAGGACAGACGTGTACGATATCGTGTGCCTGAGTACACTATGTGCTGTAAGGCGGAGCGATCTTGTAAGAAGTGGTGGTGTAAATGGGAGGTGTGGTCGTGAGGGAGTCTGAGTGAGGGAGGTGGCTAGGGTGTGGCAAAATGGCTCGGACACATGGAAAGGAGGAGAGATGGATGACTGCAAGGTTCTATGTGCCATACATGGAGGGAGGACGAGGGAAGTGGAGACCACGAAGGATGTGGAAGGATGGAGGGATGGAAGCTTTGAGGTATTAGAGCCAAAACATTTGGAGATGAAGGGGGGAAGGGGGGGGGTGTTGTTCAAAGGCGTACATGGGGCAAAATGAACTGGACCGATGTTGTATGAGGAGTGAGTTCGATGGCGGGTCATCCGTGGCAGAAACAGGGCATTTGGAGCAGTTAGGGAAGGGTGAAGCACTGCTCACGTAACTCCTGCGTGTTGCCAAAGGCGACTATGAGAGGCAGGAGCTGGGGGGAAAACAGGAAATTCTCCCCTCTTGTATTACTTTCCCCAAAACTTGGAACACAGGAGGGGCAAAGCGACGTTTTCTTCCTCAAGGCGAACTTATCTGTTCCGGATACTACCTCGCCAACGCGAGAAATAACCAACACGCAAAGAAAGAATGAAAGAATATATATATATAGCTGGTGACTGAGTTTGGTAAAGTGTGTGAAAGAAGAAAGTTAAGAGTAAATGTGAATAAGAGCAAGGTTATTAGGTACAGTAGGGTTCAGGGTCAAGTCAATTGGTAGATAAGTTTGAATGGAGAAAAACTGGAGGAAGTAAAGTGTTTTAGACATCTGGGAGTGGATTTGGTAGCGGATGGAACCATGGAAGCGAAAGTGGATCACAGGGTGGGGGAGGGGGCGAAAATCCTGGGAGCCTTGAAGAATGTGTGGAAGTCGAGAACATTATCTCGGAAAGCAAAAATGGGTATGTTTGAAAGAATAGTGGTTCCAACAATGTTGTATGGTTGCGAGGCGTGGGCTATGGATAGAGTTGTGCGCAGGAGGATGGATGTGCTGGAAATGAGATGTTTGAGGACAATGTGTGGTGTGAGGCGGTTTGATCGAGTAAGTAACGTAAGGGTAAGAGAGATGTGTAGAAATCAAAAGAGCATGGTTGAGAGAGCAGAAGAGGGTGTTTTGAAATGGTTTGGGCACATGGAGAGAATGAGTGAGGAAAGATTGACCAAGAGGATATATGTGTCGGAGGTGGAGGGAACGAGGAGAAGTGGGAGACGAAATTGGAGGTGGAAAGATGGAGTGAAAAAGATTTTGTGTGATCGGGGCCTGAACATGCAGGAGGGTGAAAGGAGGGCAAGGAATAGAGTGAATTGGATCGATGTGGTATACCGGGGTTGACGTGCTGTCAGTGGATTGAATCAGGGCATGTGAAGCGTCTGGGGTAAACCATGGAAAGCTGTGTAGGTATGTATATTTGCATGTGTGGACGTAAGTATATACATGTGTATTGGGGTGGGTTGGGCCATTTCTTTCGTCTGTTTCCTTGCGCTACCTCGCAAACGCGGGAGACAGCGACAAAGCAAATGGGGAGGTGATAACAAGTAGTGGTGGTGTGAGAAGGAGATGGAGTGAGTATTTTGAAGGTTTGTTGAATGTGTTTGATGATAGAGTGGCAGATATAGGGTGTTTTGGTCGAGGTGGTGCGCATAGTGAGAGGGTTAGGGAAAATGATTTGGTAAACAGAGAAGAGGTAGTAAAAGCTTTGCGGAAAATGAAAGCCGGCAAGGCAGCGGGTTTGGATGGTATTGCAGTGGAATTTATTAAAAAAAAGGGGGTGACTATTATTGACTGGTTGGTATATATATATATATATATATATATATATATATATATATATATATATATATATATATATATATATATATATATATATATATATATATATATGTATATATATATATATATATATATATATATATATATATATATATATATATATATATATATATATATATATATATATATATATATATATATATATATATGTATATATATATATATATATATATATATCCCATGTGTGTGTGTGTGTGTGTGTGTGTGTGTGTCTGTGTTTTATCCAATTCATAAGGGTTTTAAAACAATTCTGATTACTGCATCTATTCTTTCTTGTACATTTGCTCTGTTATGTTTTGTGATAATATCCTGTATATACCATAAATGTTTAATGTTTGTAAAGTGTGAGTATTTTCATAATAAAGAAGATTGCTATTATATCATTCTTTATCATAATCCCTTTGATACATGGAAAATTAACATGAAATTAATTGACTTTTATGGGAAAATCTAAAATTAAGTGGGCAGCCTAATGACGGTGTTAAAAGTTTGATATGAACATGGATTCTGCTACCATAAGTGTGGCTTTTGTTATCACTGTTATCATTATCATCATTATCATCATTGTAATTATTGTTATCTTTATTACTATCATTATCATTATTACTATTATTATTGTTGTCATTATTATTATTATTATTATTATTATTATTATTATTATTATTATTATTATTATTAATATCAGTATTATTATTATCATTATTATTATTATTATTATTATCATTATAATTATTATTATTATTATCATCATTATCATTATCATTATCATCATCATTTATTTTTATTTTTATTATTATTATTATTATCATTAATATTATTATTATTATCATTATCATTATTATTATTTTCATGATTATTATTATTATAACTATCATTATCATTATTATTACCATCAATCATTATCAATATCAGTATTATTGTTATTATTAGTATTATCATTATCATTATCATCATTATCATTATCATTATCATAATCATTATCATCATAAGGAAGACAGCGAGGAGCTAAGTGAGGTTTTCCTCTCAGGTATTATCGCCTGTTTCTGACGCACGCGACCTTGTTGACGTGGATAATGGCGAATATATATATTACTATATTTTTTATTATACTTTGTCGCTGTCTCCCGCGTTTGCGAGGTAGCGCAAGGAAACAGACGAAAGAAATGGCCCAACCCCCCCATACACATGTATATACATACGTCCACACACGCAAATATACATACATACACAACTTTCCATGGTTTACCCCAGACGCTTCACATGCCTTGATTCAATCCACTGACAGCACGTCAACCCCGGTATACCACATCGCTCCAATTCACTCTATTCCTTGCCCTCCTTTCACCCTCCTGCATGTTCAGGCCCCGATCACACAAAATCTTTTTCACTCCATCTTTCCAACTCCAATTTGGTCTCCCTCTTCTCCTCGTTCCCTCCACCTCCGACACATATATCCTCTTGGTCAATCTTTCCTCACTCATTCTCTCCATGTGCCCAAACCACTTCAAAACACCCTCTTCTGCTCTCTCAACCACGCTCTTTTTATTTCCACACATCTCTCTTACCCTTACGTTACTTACTCGATCAAACCACCTCACACCACACATTGTCCTCAAACATCTCATTTCCAGCACATCCATCCTCCTGCGCACAACTCTATCCATAGCCCACGCCTCGCAACCATACAACATTGTTGGAACCACTATTCCTTCAAACATACCTATTTTTGCTTTCCGAGATAATGTTCTCGACTTCCACACATTCTTCAAGGCTCCCAGAATTTTCGCCTCCTCCCCCACCCTATGATCCACTTCCGCTTCCATGGTTCCATCCTCTGCCAGATCCACTCCCAGATATCTAAAACACTTTACTTCCTCCAGTTTTTCTCCATTCAAACTTACCTCCCAATTGACTTGACCCTCAACCCTACTGTACCTAATAACCTTGCTCTTATTCACATTTACTCTTAACTTTCTTCTTTCACACACTTTACCAAACTCAGTCACCAGCTTCTGCAGTTTCTCACATGAATCAGCCACCAGCGCTGTATCATCAGCGAACAACAACTGACTCACTTCCCAAGCTCTCTCATCCACAACAGACTTCATACTTGCCCCTCTTTCCAAAACTCTTGCATTCACCTCCCTAACAACCCCATCCATAAACAAATTAAACAACCATGGAGACATCACACACCCCTGCTGCAAACCTACATTCACTGAGAACCAATCACTTTCCTCTCTTCCTACACGTACACATGCCTTACATCCTCGATAAAAACTTTTCACTGCTTCTAACAACTTGCCTCCCACACCATATATTCTTAATACCTTCCACAGAGCATCTCTATCAACTCTATCATATGCCTTCTACAGATCCATAAATGCTACATAGAAATCCATTTGTTTTCCTAAGTATTTCTCACATACATTCTTCAAAGCAAACACCTGATCCACACATCCTCTACCACTTCTGAAACCACACTGTTCTTCCCCAATCTGATGCTCTGTACATGCCTTCACCCTCTCAATCAATACCCTCCCATATAATTTACCAGGAATACTCAACAAACTTATACCTATGTAATATGAGCACTCACTCTTATCATATATATATATATATGAGAGCTATCATCATCACTCTTATCACTATTGTCATTCTCTATAAAACAACCGATAAACCTACGATGTCACTAGTAATGAAATATCTATTGTCTGTGTAACTGCTAACTACCATTACCGTCATTAGTGCCACTGCTGGTATTAGGGATGACGTTACGACTACTACTACTACTACTACTACTACTACTACTACTACTAATGCTCCTACTCCTACTTCTACTGCTACTACTACTACTAATTTTGGAGGGTTAATTGGGCTACGTCACTCTGGAGGTGTGTGCTGATTGGCTGATGGTGCGTTGTTAGTGAATGTTGTTGATTATTTTTTTACCCAATGAGGTGACCGTGCGGGAGGAAAGGGGGCGAGATGACCAGACGCTCCCCTGGAGGCCCCATTACCATCACCCTCACTCTGGTACACATGTGTGTGTGTGTGTGTGTGTGTGTGTGTGTGGAACAGCTGGGTTGAACTGCACCATCTGTCATCCTGCAGCTGGAGTGGATCCTGGAATGGTTTACCCCAGGTGGTTGGCCCGGGTTACAACAGCGCTTGGCCCACATTGGTTTCTACAGTTCTACGATTGCCCTGGTTTCTAAAGCCCTTGGCCTATGCTGGTGTCTATAATTCTTAACTGGCATTGGTCTTTACAGTTCTACGATTGCCCTGGTTTCTAAAGCCCTCGGCCTACGCTGGTGTCTATAATTCTTAACTTGCTCTGGTTTCTATAGTTCTAGGATTGCCCTGGTTTCTAAAGCCCTTGGCCTAATCTGGTGTCTATAGCCCTAGATTTGCACCGGTTTCTACCGCCCTTGGATTGCAGTGGTTTCTAAAGCCCTTGGCCTACACTAGTGTCTATAACCCTTATCTTACACTGGTCTCTACAGCCCTTGGCTTTCAGTGGTTTCTACACCCCTTGGCTTGCACTGGTTTCTACAACCCTTGGCTTGCGTTGGTTTCTATAACCCTTGGCTTGCCCCTTTCACAACAGTTCTTGCTTCTAGTTGGTTTCTGCCTAACATTTGACGAATTTCTTCTATCCTCACAAATTCTAGTTTCCAGTTTTTGGTCTTGAATCTCAAGAATTTTTGTGGCTTTGACAAATTTACTAAAATTCTTGAAAAAAATCCATTTTCTTTTTTTCTTTTTTTACGGGGGACTTTGTTACTGAGGAACTAACACACCAGATGCCAACACTCGTACCTGGGGTTAGTGGATCTGCTTTAGTTTGTCTCCCCGGCGGTGGCGGAGGGATGGTACTAACTCACTGTGGTCTGAACAACACATTAGGTCTGTGTATTAGTTATGGTTAGGTTAGGTTAGGTTAGGTTAGGTTAGGTTGGGTTACCAGTTAGATCTTCCCCCTCTCACAAATATGAGGAAGAAGAAGAAGAAGAAGAAGAAAGGGAAGAAGAAGAGGAAGACGAAGAAGAAGAGGAAGAAGAAGAAGAAGAAGAAGAAAGAAGAAGAAGAAGAAGAAGAAGAAGAAGAAGAAGGAGAAGAAGAAGAAGAAGAAGAAGAAGAAGAAAAAGAAGAAGATGAAGAAGTTATAAGAACCAATTAAACTGTGATAACTAACTGATAAATCCAGACACCAAGTTTCAACCTAATTATTTGACTTATCTCTGTTATATACATCAGTTCCCGCTGCACAAGGGAGAGGCAAGCATCGAACTCAGTTCATACACATTTTACATAATGAATTAATGACGTTCTTTATCGATATGTATCTAGGACGCGTTTCAAGTGAAGTATCAATTTTCGAAACAGATTGCAATCATACACCCAAAGCCCCTGTGTTGATCATCAAAACTGATGTCATATGAAATGTAAATGTTCAATGATATCAAAGAAATTATCCATAGAAATCAAATTTGCATTATTTGATATTTTTTTCTCATGTTTTCATATATTTTTTTCTCTCTCCTGACTTAATCATAAGATTAAAATGAGGAATGAATAATTGATCTTAGGTACGTAGGCTCTGATGGACTTCTTGACCTGGCCATGATCCATGGATGGGTCATATTTTTTCACTTCCCTCCTCCTCCTCCTCCGCCTCCTCCTCCTCCTCACGAACGACGGAAGCTGAGCCTAATGACTCGGTTATTGATTCTCAGGGATGAGAAGTGGGGAGGAGGGGGAGCGCAGTCAGATGTCCGGAAGACTATACATACACACACACACACACACACACACACACACACACGTAAACCCGGTGCCGGATGCAAAGACGATCTGCTTAATGTGAGAGCGAAAGATGTGACGATATCTGTAATGCTACCAAATTTCACAAAATGAATGGAATATCGACGTAAAAGGAGTTTTCATTTGCGTTCGTAAGTAATGCCTTCAGTAACTTGAGAGGCGGGAGAGAACATGACCAGAGTCTGGCGAGTTAATTCAGCCTTATGGGAAATCTTCTGCGCCTTCTAGACTTAACCATATACCATCGTGTCACCTTCCTTCCCCTTCCCCTCCTGATACGTATTCTCTTTCTTGTACTGAACTGATTTCCTCTCTCTCTCTCTTTCTCTCAACTCGGACCTGTGCAGCGTCGAAACGTCACTCGTTTACATCTCTTCAATGTCAGTCGAGTTGATTCAACCCTGTGATAACATAAACAGATTGGTGTATCACCATATCACACCTCGAATCTGTCCTGAAAACCCCACCTTATCAACATCACAAATTATACGTCTCAAAAGCTACGAGTGTTGTATAAATGCTGCAGTTGATTGCTTCGTGAGCAGGGCTTTATTCGCCCGGTTTTATTCGACTTGCTCACATATTTCAGGTGGCTCTTTCTCGACATTTCAAGAAAGGAAGGGTTAAACCAGAGTGGTTCTGTCCCATTCATTCTCCTGGCATCACCTCTCTCTCTCTCTTTAATCATTTCCTTATGTACAACCCAGTGTTGCTTCCTTTTCCCCTAGTCTACAGATATTATTGTGGTCCCTGCTCTCGCGAGCTGTCTTATTCCTGCCACTAAGGCTGAGGTATGCGTCTGGCTTCTGCTTCCTACAGTTTCTCTGTGGAGATCAACTACTCGAGAATTGACCGTTATGATGCCTTTTTCTTTCCTCGAACCACTGAATTGTGATATTTTCTTTCTCCTTACTGTCTTTCCTCTCCTCATATCCTTCCTTCCTTTAGGAGTCACTTGGACAAAGACCTAATAAGTTTCTTACGTTTTCTTTTCTCTATAACGTCTTTTCCTTTCACCCAAAATGACGGTGATAAGGTTATGTTTTGCCTATGTCGTATCAGCCACTGGAAATAGAAAAATGATATCAGTTATTACTATGTCTTTCAAGACGTAACCATGAAATGGTACGAGAAATTCAAAGGCTCTCCATTTCAGATGCTACCACGCCCCACGGGAAACAGAATAAATGTATGAAGGAAAATGAATATAAAATACAGTATCTTGTCACTCTCCCCACCTCCCCAACCCCACGGGACACTGTCAGGAAATAGACGAAGAAAGGCCACATCCGCTTACATCTATACATGAGCTGTCGTTTGCGAATCGCAGAAACAACAGTTCCCTATCCACATCCAGGCCTCACAGACCTTTCCAGACATTTCACAAGCCCTGGTTCAGTCTACTGACAACACCTCGACCCCGTTATACCATGTCGTTCCAATTCACTCTATTCCGTGCACGCCTTTCACCCTCCTGCATGTTCAATTACGATCGCTCAAAATCTTTTTTACTCCTTACTCCCACCTCCAGTTTGGTCTCCCGATTCTCCTTGTTCCCTCCACTCCTGACACATATATCGTCTTTGTCAATCTTTCCTCACTCATTCTCTCCATATGTCCAAACCATTGCAACACATTTCAGCACACCATTATCTTTTTGTTACTACACATCTCTCCTATCCTTTCATTACTTACTAGATCAAACCACCTCACACCACATATTGTCCTCAAACATTTCATTTCCAACACATCCACCCTCCTCCTCACAACTCTATGTATAGCCCATGAATCGTAACCATATAATATTGTTGGAACCACCTTTCCTTCAGATATACCCATTTTTGCTCTCCGAGATAACGTTCTCTCTTTCCACATATTCTTCATCGCTCCCGGAACTTTCGCCCTCTCTCGCACCCTATGATTCACTTCCACTTCCATGGTTCCATTCGCTACTAAGTCCACTCTCAGATACCGGAAACACTTTGCTTCCTCCAATTTTTCCCCATTTCAAACTTACTCCCCAACTAACTTGTCCTCCAACCCTGCTGAACCTAATAAACTTGCTCTTATTCACATTTACTCTCAACTTTCTCCCTTCACACACTTTTCCAAATTCAGTCACTTCTGTGGTTTCTCACTCGAACCAGCCACCAGAGCTGTATCATCGGCGAACAACAACTGACTCACTTCCCACGGCCTCTCATCCCAAACAGACTGCATACTCGCCTCTCTCTCCAAGCGCTTGCATTTACATCCGCCACCACCCCATCCATAAACAAATTAAACAACCATGGTGACATCATACACACACGTCGCAGACCGACCTTTACTGGGAACCAATCACTTTCCTCTCCTCCTTCTCGAACACACGCCTTACACCCTTGATAAAAACTCACTGCTTCTAACAGTTTACCTCCCACACCATATATTCTTAAGGCCTTCCACAGGACATCTCTATCAACCACATCATATGCCTTATCCAGATCCATAAATGCCACATACAAATCCATCTGTTTCTTTAAGTATTTTTCACACACATTCTTCAAAGCAAACACCTGATCCACACATCCTCTACCACTTCTGAAACCACACTGTTCTTCCCCAATCTGATGCTCTCTACATGCCTTCACCCTCTCAATCAAAACCTTCCCATAAATTTTTCCAGGAATACTCAACAAACTTATGCCTCTTAATTTGAACACTCACCTTCATCCTTTTTTGCTATGCCTTTATATAGTGACACTACACATGCATTCCTGCAATCCTCAGGCACTTTACCATGATCCACAAATGCATTGAATGTACTTACCAATCACTCAGCAACAGTCACCTCCTCTCTTATTAAATGGAACTGCAATACCATTCAATGCCTCCGCCTTGCCGGATTTCCTTTTTCGCACGGCTTCCACTACATCATCTCTTTTCACCAAACCACTCTCCCAGACTCTCTCATGTCTCATACCACCACCAACAAAACACCCTACATCTGTCACTCTATCATCAAACACATTTAACAATCCTCCACAATATTCACTCCATCTCCTCCTCACTCTATCACTACTTGTTATCATTTCCCCTTTAGATCCCTTCACCGATGTTCCCATTGAGCAACTTCGGGAGTAACATAGAATTATCACTAAATGGGAGAACTGAAAGGGTCCTGGTATCAAGGGAAGGTTTAGGGTTAACTCTATGAAATGATTTCTGTGCCATCTTATGGGATCTATCAACGGAAGATCTAGGATACTTTAACATGGATCTAATGGCATATATTTTCTCAAACTCATCAATAAATTCCCGAGTGTATATAATGTAATTCCCTAAAGAACATATACTTGAGTGATTATTGTTTAACTCTGTCATGTTGAGATGTATAATAATGAATATAAGAACAAGCATTGGCGGGTTTTCTGTATATGCTAGACTTAAACATGTTTCCATCCCTAAAAATCATGCAGTCTGAAAATGGTAACATACAAATATTTTCCAGTTTCACAGTAAATTTGATAGAGGGAACTAAAGTGTTATGTAAAGGAAGAAATGTTTGCAAATTTTCGCTTGTTGGCCAAACACAAAGATCATCATATACTTATCTAAACCAGATTGCCTTAAAGGATATGATATCCCCTTAGTAATTTTGTGTCAAAGAATTTCATGGAAAGATTACTTAATATTGTCACGTGAAAGAGGGTTACTCATCACCATACATAATTTTTGAGCATGAAATTCTCCATTAAACTGAAATACACAGTCTTTTATACACAACTTTATCCATTCAAGAAACATCGAATTTGAAACAGGTAAATCCAGACTATCCAAGACATCAACCAGATATTCTGAGAGGTCATCAAATGGAACTTTTGTAAACAAGGATAACACATCAAAACTTACCCGTTTGAAATCAAAATCAACACGAATAGCATTAACCTTGATAATCAAATCTACATTTTTCATAATGTTAGAATGTGAAATATTACGAACTAATGGGTTTGATAAAGAAACTAACCATTTTGATAACTTATATGTGACTGAGCCCGCTGAACTCACTATGGGGTTTGCCTAATAGTTTGTCTTATGTATCTTGATAAGTCCATACATATATGGTAATGAAGGGGACACAGATGAAAAACCTTCGATGAGAGAATCATTACCTTTCAATAATAATTTCAGTTCTTTATCAAAGTGAGAATTAATTCCTTCAGGGGATTTAAACTGAATTAAAAGTATGTTGTATCACCACATAAGAGATCAATCATTTTTGACCAATAATCATTAGTGGGTTTTCTGTCTATGCTATACTTAGACATGTTTCCATCCCTATGGATCGTGAAATCTAGAAATGGTCGTGCAAGCACAGCCTACATGGGCAGACTTAGAGCTACAGAAAAGAGATTAGCAAAAAGAGGAGTTGCATACGCAAAGGAATATAGTGATCAGATCAGTGACATGGTGGAGCGAGGTGTAGCTCGAAAATTGACTACAGATGAAATCAAGGACTATCAGGGCCCAGTACACTACGTCCCTCATCATGAAATATTAAGACCAGACTTAGAGTCTGGTCTTAATAGTGTGTTGGACCGTTGGACAGTGTTGTCCACTGTGTTGGACTGTTTCACCAAGGTCCAACCTGTAATAAGTGTACATGTCACAGTACCAATAACCAAACATAACACCCACACATATACATTATTATCACAATGTCTTATTTACTACATCCAATTACTCACACAGTGCCTCTCCTATCAGCACACAGGTGAAACTGGAGTCGAAATCCCTTTTCACTTCTTCAGGGTCACAATTACTAGCACAATGGTGTACTCCGGCATAATATTCTTGAGACTGGACCATGTTACCACACAACTCCAAGGATCATTAACATGAAATCCCTGCCTCACACACCTGGGCACTGCAACCCTTGCCCCAACACCTCCACCAGTCGTCACCACCCAACATACAGGCCTTCCCGAGACACAATGAAGGGCCGCTAGCTGACGGCCTGGACAACACTTCCATCCTGTCCACGTCACTCAACTCCTACGTCACAACTTTACACACAAGAACAGCGACAAGCGCATGCCAAAACGGGAGAGCGAAATACAATATCTCATTAGCAAAATAATAGTACAAATTGTATGCAAAACATAAGAAAATTACAAATTTAGTTAATACAATAACAATAATATAGTTATAATAATACAATTCATCTATTCAATTCAAAGAAAACTTGACCAATAGGACATACTGAGATATTCTCCGTACAGTAATACAAATATTTTCCAATTTCACAGCAAATTTGATAGAGGAAACTAGATTATTATGAAAAGGAAGGAATGTTTGTAAATTTTCGTTTATTGGCCAAACACAAAGATCATCATATACTTATCTATACCAGATTGCCTTATCTACTGTTAGTAATAAATAGTTCACTATCTTTCTTCAAGTTGTTGATAGCATTGATGCTTCACACCATTCCTCATGGGTAACGACTTCCTTGCTCTCCACACTTGCCTAAACTCAGCTCATTGTAATAGAGTCTTTCAATCCCATCTACTTAGCTTCCCAATCACCTGCATCCACAGCTCGCCTGACACAGGGGCATGATTTTTGGGCATCTCTCATCAGCTCTGAACTCACATGTTCCCTATATCATCACAACTGCCATTCCTCTCCGTTGAAGCACGTCACTTAGAGCTGTCCTATATCACTTACACCTCTTCCTCGTCCTCGAACTCCTCCTTGTGTGGAGTGACAGTCCATCCGCACTGGCATCCTCTTTCCCATACTGGCACTTTACCACAAAATCTAATCGATTCAGATCACCCGCCCACCAGCTTTCCACTACAACTTGTCCTTCAGCCACAGTTCTTAAACTGCTCCGCCACTGTCCACTTCATAGTCAATAACTCTAGCTTGCTGGTGTTATAATTACTCATATTCCGCTCAGATCTCCTCAACCCTCTGCTTGTAGATGCTACTGAGTGCAATGTTCCTTCATGCTCTTGAGAGAGATAACAGCCCCTGATCCTTCAAAACTTATATCCATCTCGACTGCGAATTGCTTTGTGTAATCAGCTCTCTTTCGTAAGGGTGTCTGAGTCATTCTCTCCTTCAACTGTTCAAAAGCCTTTCGTAAGGGTGTCTGAGTCATTCTCTCCTTCAACTGTTCAAAAGCCTCAGTCTCTGCTATTCTTCAGTATTTGGTCACATGTGCTCTTGACTGCCCGCTCATCAGAGCATGCAGGGGGAGGCAGCCATCACAGCCATGAACCTGTTGTAGAGAGAGGAGAATGCCACAAACACTCTGACATCTTCCACGGTACAGGGGATTGAAGACCATTCCTGTATAGCTCAGATCTTCTCTGGGTCAGCGCGGAGTCCCTGTTTTGAGATTATACATCCAAGATATTTGACCTGAAGTTTCAAAATATGATATATGGAGGGTTCCAACTTCAACCCGTGTTTCTTCAGTAACTTCAGCATCAGCTACACCCTATGTAAGTAATCCTCAGTATTACGGGCCAAAGACTGACGAATCATCCAAGTACACTGATGAAGTGACAGAAATGTGATCATTCAACACATACTCCATAAACCTCTAGAATGTGGCAGGGCCATTGAGCAATCCTTTAGGGCATCTCGCATAGTGATGATGTCCCAACGGCGTCACAAAAGGCAGTTTTAACACGATCCTCCTCCCACACCTTGATATGATGGTCTCCGCACCCACATCAAAGGAGGAGAAGCTCTGCGCTTATGCCAGAGCAGCTGATGCGTCCTGGATTCTGGCCAGAGGGACAGCTGCCTTGACAGTACTCTCATTCATCCTCCTGTAATCCACACACACAGTCTTAATGCTCCATCTCTTCTTCTCACCAGTACTATAGGTGCAGCTTCAGAACTCACACTCTCCTTTACCACATCCTTGCTCCAGCTATCCCTGTACTAGGAGGGATATGGCTATACGGTAACCGAACTGGTCCTCCACTCGTGAGGTGTTTCTCATGCTCCACCCCAGTAGCACAGCCCAACTCCATATCAGTCTCGGGAAAACACACTCCCCTATACCGATGTAGTCATTAATCTATCTGCTACACTTGACTTGCGTCAACACTGTCTTCTTCCAAGCGTTTGGGCCTCCAGAGCCCAATTCTGGGGACACATATCCTTAGCTGTGTGGCTGCTACCACCCATTCTCCTCACTTCCTGTCTTTATGACACCGTAGCAAGGTTCCACTGAGGCCAGTGTTCTCTGTCAGTTTTACCCACATTGGCCACCGACACCTAGCCCTTGCGCCTCTGGCCACCTCAGTGTAACTTGAGAAGACACACGGCACCCAGTAGCCATCCCTTTTTCTAACGTCTACACCATCACGTTATCCACATCAACTTTACTTAAACTTTGTACAAACATCTCCAGCACCCTTCATGTACCTCCGGGGAGGGCCAGACTCTGCTGGTATTGCACTCCAGCTCACCCCAGCTGGTTGCTGCATCACCTCAAGCCTCGCTTCCGCAGCACGGACGCATATACAACCCCACCTTCCATGCCACTCCGCTTGCAGAGCATCTCAGGCAGGTGCTCCGCCAGCCCTTCAACAACTCTCCCATGACATTCATCGCTAACAACACAGACATCCGGGTTCCCTGGACCACTCCCTCATCTCCAGTGATCCTCTTCACAAATACAACACAGGCCTTTATAAGCTGCTCCCCTGAAGTCCACACGAACATATCCTTAGTATGGAATCTCCATCCTACTTGCGTCAATGATTTGAACATCCATGCCATGCACTACCACCTGCTTTGGTAGAAGCTTGTCCTTAGACCAGGCTCCGTCACCAAACTGATCTCTGCTTCCAAACAACTCTTTTAATCCTTAGACTCCCCACTCAGCCCAGAAGCCCCCACCACGACGCTCTCCATCCCCTGGCTCTGGTCTGGGCCATGTATTTGCCCTGAGGACTAACCCGCATTACTCAAGGCTGATCATTTCCCAGATCCTGTAATACCACATCTCTTGAGTCTTCACACTGATACCCACAATGCCCCTGCTGACCACACAGAGCACAGAGTGGTGTGGGAACATTTCCACGTACACCTCTAGCCATCCCTCTCAGGCGTCAGAGGTTTCCTCAACTTATCCTCCTCTCTGTGTATCTGCTCCACCTCCCGCCACTTTGTCATCTGCACATTTCCCTTACCTCTCAGACTCCTGTTCCTCCCACCACCTCTGCAGCCTCACTCACATTTCCCTTACCTCTCAGACTCCTGCAGACTCAAGTACGCAACAACCACATAGGCTCTTCTGCGTCTCTCAGTCGCACATGCTGAAATTTTTCCTCTGTCTTCCTGAACGTATCAGCATACATACTCCCACACACGTACCTTCCTGTGGCTGCTGAACCTGTCCCTGATATTGTTTCTCTTACTCTATCTAACTTACCATCATCTCAAAATCCTCTTGAAGACAATCAAACCATTTCTTCTGGATTCTTCACACGGCCGTTGCGAACCCGAATTAAGCCTGGTCGCTCCTAAAATCCACACAAATAAGCCACTGCCTCCTGACCCGTGTTACCCTACCTGCTCTAAATTCTCCCCTCGCTTCCTTCACCCACTCCTCACATTGCTGGACCTGCCCTGAACCTTTTTGAGAATTTCTGGATCATGGTGGCCGGCCAGGAGGGATCAGAATACCCTTGGACCCCATAACACAAGACACCCTTTGTCCTGATTCAGCCATAGAGAGGGTTTAGTGATGGGTTAGTGAGGGGTTAGTGAGAGCACGTAGGGAATCCAAACCCTCTAGTGATACAAGCACATCTCTGTCCTCGTATGGAAATCAGGGAGTTCGTAATCATCCCCTCCTCCTGTTACATAGTCATGAGGCAGAACTGCCCTCAGACGAAAATAACACCAATAGCAGAGTACATAGGGCTCACCTCACCTCACTAACAAAGGAAAATGGAAAACAGAAGTGAATTCCTGATTGGGTCACTGAAATTGAACAAAAATATACATGGTAGTTTACCAGCGAGTAATGGATAGTTACTAGTTGTTTGCCAGCGAGTAGTGGATAGTGATTGGTTGTTTACCAGAGAGTAGTGGATAGTGACTGGTTGTTTACCAGAGAGTAATGGATAGTGAGTGGTTGTTTACCAGAGAGTAATGGATAGTGATTGGTTCATTCCATAGGGATCACGTTAGCATTAGAGGGCATAACATGACCTAAAGATTTGATATCCAGTTTACTAATCCACCTCAACTACCTTGAGAATCGTAACCATATCACAGACGTACCTGTCAGTGGCATCGCTTACCTGGTCGTTCGACCTACATCCACACTGATATATACCGCCAGACGAGCGGCTCACGACCCACATGTGAGGTGAGGCTCCACCTGACCATTTCTCTCTCCCCCCCGAGACGTGAAGGTCAACGCTATACACTCGTGAAGAAGGGCCGTCTCCCTCTTATTGTAGTTAGAACCAGACACACATTGTCAAGGTATGTTATCCAGTTTCACACACACACATAAACAGACACACACACACACACACACACACACTCACACACACACACACTACCTCGCTAACGCGGGAAGTGGCGAATAGTTGAAAAGAAAGATATATATATATATATATATATATATATATATATATATATATATATATATATATATATATATATATATATATATATATATGAAACGTCATTTCTTGTGTGGTGGGGTGGCGGCAGGAATGGATGAACTCAGGCAGCATGCATGAATTATGTATCTCTGTGTATGTATATATATGTATACGTTGAAATGTATAGGTATGTATAATAGGTATGTATAATATATGTATAATGTTTACCTCGGCATGGCAGTGACAGGTCGGGCCCACTAGTCTGTGTGTTGGTGTTGGGATTTAAGAACTTTATAAACGGTTTGCACCTGAGGTAGTGGATGGTCTCCGTGAAATATGTAGTGCTGCATGTATTGAAAAGTACATGTTAAGACTATCTGAACTACCGTACTGCGATTTCACCTTCATGTGTAATATATATATATATATATATATATATATATATATATATATATATATATATATATATATATATATATATATATATATATACGAAGATAGTGCATAGAAACGCGCACCTTCATACATCATACAAACCCCCAACAGGCAGGATCGAACCCGGGACCCCTTTGCAAGAGGCGGGAATGTAACCCCTAAGGTATGGGCCTTGCAGTTAACATTCCCTCCTCTTGCACAGGGGTCCTGGGTTCGACCCTGGCTGTTGGAGGTTTGTGAGTGGTGGGATGAAGAAGTAAGAGTATTAGTGAAAGAGAAGAGAGAGGCATTTGGACGATTTTTGCAGGGAAAAAATGCAATTGAGTGGGAGATGTATAAAAGAAAGAGACAGGAGGTCAAGAGAAAGGTGCAAGAGGTGAAAAAAAGGGCAAATGAGAGTTGGGGTGAGAGAGTATCATTAAATTTTAGGGAGTATAAAAAGATGTTCTGGAAGGAGGTAAATAAAGTGCGTAAGACAAGGGAGCAAATGGGAACTTCAGTGAAGGGCACAAATGGGGAGGTGATAACAAGTAGTGGTGATGTGAGAAGGAGATGGAGTGAGTATTTCGAAGGTTTGTTGAATGTGTTTGGTGATAGAGTGGCAGATATAGGGTGTTTTGGTCGAGGTGGTGTGCAAAGTGAGAGGGTTAGGGAGAATGATTTGGTTAACAGAGAAGAGGTAGTAAAAGCTTTGCGGAAGATGAAAGCCGGCAAGGCAGCAGGTTTGGATGGTATTGCAGTGGAATTTATTAAAAAAGGGGGTGACTGTATTGTTGACTGGTTGGTAAGGTTATTTAATGTATGTATGACTCATGGTGAGGTGCCTGAGGATTGGCGGAATGCGTGCATAGTGCCATTGTACAAAGGCAAAGGGGATAAGAGTGAGTGCTCAAATTACAGAGGTATAAGTTTGTTGAGTATTCCTGGTAAATTATATGGGAGGGTATTGATTGAGAGGGTGAAGGCATGTACAGAGCATCAGATTGGGGAAGAGCAGTGTGGTTTCAGAAGTGGTAGAGGATGTGTGGATCAGGTGTTTGCTTTGAAGAATGTATGTGAGAAATACTTAGAAAAGCAAATGGATTTGTATGTAGCATTTATGGATCTGGAGAAGGCATATGATAGAGTTGATAGAGATGCTCTGTGGAAGGTATTAAGAATATATGGTGTGGGAGGAAAGTTGTTAGAAGCAGTGAAAAGTTTTTATCGAGGATGTAAGGCATGTGTACGTGTAGGAAGAGAGGAAAGTGATTGGTTCTCAGTGAATGTAGGTTTGCGGCAGGGGTGTGTGATGTCTCCATGGTTGTTTAATTTGTTTATGGATGGGGTTGTTAGGGAGGTAAATGCAAGAGTCTTGGAAAGAGGGGCAAGTATGAAGTCTGTTGGGGATGAGAGAGCTTGGGAAGTGAGTCAGTCGTTGTTCGCTGATGACACAGCGCTGGTGGCTGATTCATGTGTGAAACTGCAGAAGCTGGTGACTGAGTTTGGTAAAGTGTGTGGAAGAAGAAAGTTAAGAGTAAATGTGAATAAGAGCAAGGTTATTAGGTACAGTAGGGTTGAGGGTCAAGTCAATTGGGAGGTGAGTTTGAATGGAGAAAAACTGGAGGAAGTGAAGTGTTTTAGATATCTGGGAGTTGATCTGGCAGCGGATGGAACCATGGAAGCGGAAGTGGATCATAGGGTGGGGGAGGGGGCGAAAATTCTGGGGGCCTTGAAGAATGTGTGGAAGTCGAGAACATTATCTCGGAAAGCAAAAATGGGTATGTTTGAAGGAATAGTGGCTCCAACAATGTTGTATGGTTGCGAGGCGTGGGCTATGGATAGAGTTGTGCGCAGGAGGATGGATGTGCTGGAAATGAGATGTTTGAGGACAATGTGTGGTGTGAGGTGGTTTGATCGAGTGAGTAACGTAAGGGTAAGAGAGATGTGTGGAAATAAAAAGAGCGTGGTTGAGAGAGCAGAAGAGGGTGTTTTGAAGTGGTTTGGGCACATGGAGAGGATGAGTGAGGAAAGATTGACCAAGAGGATATATGTGTCGGAGGTGGAGGGAACAAGGAGAAGAGGGAGACCAAATTGGAGGTGGAAAGATGGAGTGAAAAAGATTTTGTGTGATCGGGGCCTGAACATGCAAGAGGTTGAAAGGAGGGCAAGGAACAGAGTGAATTGGAGCGATGTGGTATACCGGGGCTGACGTGCTGTCAGTGGATTGAATCAAGGCATGTGAAGCGTCTGGGGTAAACCATGGAAAGCTGTGTAGGTATGTATATTTGCGTGTGTGGACGTATGTATATACATGTGTATGGGGGGGGGGTTGGGCCATTTCTTTCGTCTGTTTCCTTGCGCTACCTCGCAAACGCGGGAGACAGCGACAAAGTATAAAAAAAAAAATATACATATATATATATATATATATATATATATATATATATATATATATATATATATATATATATATATATATATGAATAACGAATAAAGCGCATATGAACGCGCACCTTCATAGAACATACAAACCTCAGACAACCAGGATCGAACCCGGGACACGTGTGACACAGGCGGGAATGCTGCCGTTAGGCTATGGCCCTGGATATATAATATATATATATATATATATATATATATATATATATATATATATATATATATATATATATATATATATATAAAACTTCCATGACGACATGTGTTGGAGTAAAGATGATAACTGACACAACAGAAGAGAAGTGAGAAGTATTTTGAACGAGACGGAAAGAAGAAAGTTGTTTGGTCTTCTGGATGAAGTACCGTGTCCTGCACACGTGAAAGACTTACCAAACATTCACAAACCCTAAGTTCCCTCACGCCCTGTTGCCTCACGCACTGGCAGTGCTCCTCAGAGGTTGGCGAAGAGGAAGAAAACGGAGAGATTCTGTTCGTGGACGCAGTGGTGGTAAGAACTGGAGACGTGGCGAGGTCTAGAGTGTGTTGCAAAGCAACTGATAAGGACGATTTCATTCACAACCAGTCCTTACACAGTGATAGAGCGAAGTCCAGTGTTGGAACTGGATTTGTGTTACATGCATTACGAATATGCAGCAATGAATATCTGGAAAGTGACATTGACTATATCCACGACAGTGATAGAGCGAAGTCCAGTGTTGGAACTGGATTTGTGTTACGTGCATTACGAATATGTAGAAATGAATATCTGAAAAGTGAAACTGACTCTATCCACGAAGGTTTTAGACGCTAGGACACCCTGCAAGTTTGGTACTAAAACTAGAGAGGGAATCATGGAACGCAGGGAGGAGCAAGGCGAGAGCATGAGACAATGACAGAAGATGTATTCCCGTCCCAAATTCTAAGGAAGCTCGCTGTCATAAGTGAATACTTGAAAGACACAAATATCAACTTGGCTGCTGCATCTGGGGTGAATACTGGGGATTTGGCAAGGAAAAGGTATTTCCAAAGCAGAGACAACAGCACGAACGCCAGTGTAATAAGCAAAATACTTTGTGCAGGATGTAGCAAAATATATCATGGTGAGTGAGGAAAGGATTTGACCAAAAGATTAGAACACGAAAGGGACATAAGATATCATAGAGCATATAATGACATTGTTGTGCACTGGGACGAAGAATCTAACCATCCAAGGTTAGGTTAGGTGAGGTTAGGTTAGGTTAGGTTAGGTTAGGTAGAGAGGGGCCTTAATAAGAGGTCAAAGAGGGCCCTGGAAGCAGCGTACATACCTCTAAAAGATTCCATCAGCTCAAGAGCTGGTAGCGCCTCCTGAGCGTGGGCAGCAGGGAAGGTAGCCTTACATGAGCGGAAAAGAGAGGGACGAAGCCAAGAGAGCCGGCCCACCAACCAACGGACGGGAGACTTAGTAGGAACGCGGCTGACGCTTGGGCACATCTTTGATTTGTATTCTTTACCAGTTCACTGAGGAAGAAAGTTGTGTCGAAATGTATGGATCAAACTCTACATTTTAGCCAGTTGAGTTAGTTATTACCTTTAATTCGTCGCTTCGTTGTATGTCAACTGACTGTTATATTTCATTCTTGTGTCTCCCCTGATGATGTGATTATTACACGAAAGTGCACTTGGGAACTTTTCGTGTTTCATTTTCCCTGTGGACTCATAGGAATATCTTGATTACGCGCAAAATTGTGATCCTTTCCAATATATATATATATATATATATATATATATATATATATATATATATATACATATATATATATATATATATATATATATATATATATATATATATATATATATATATATATATATACGATGATCACACTAGTCCGTGATCATGGTTATAAAGGTGAAATCGCAATTTGAAATGAATTTAGATCATCTTATCTAACATGTAATTTTTCTATACATGCATCACTACATGTTTCACGGAGACAATCCGCCTCATCAAGGTACACACAATTCATGAAGTTCTTAAATCCCAACACCAACACACAGACCCGGTCCTATCACCGCCCTGCTGAGGTAAACACTGGCCCGACCGTTTGAGAGAAAATTGGATGGTTGTGGCCCGTAGCAAAAGGGTGTGTGTGTGTGTGTGTGTGTGTGTGTGTGAAGGGGTTGGGGAGGAGGAGGCATTTCGGAGGAGGTTGGCCCGGGTACAGAGAAGTGTGTTAAACTACTTTCCTTATCATCGTTTCTCTATAATGCTTTCCTAATGATTTAGTTAATAATTGGGATGTGCTCTACAATTACCTGGGGACAAATTAACTTTCTTAATTTTAGGAATTAAGAAAGATTCAAATGGCGTTACATTCAGATGAGGGGTATAATGTGACTGGGTTGTTAAGGTCTACAAAGGTGATCGTTTTCTTGTTTGTGCCTAACGATCGTAATATTGTAGTCACCAGAAACCTACAAGTTCAGCTTATAAACTTGTTCATTATTCTTTTGTAAGAGAATATTTCTTCATGACGGATCTAAAATTTGAATACGGGCGATGGGAGATATTTTGAAAAGCAGAAAACTAGTTACGTGAAGCATATTGTCAAATTCTGCTGTAAAGTATCCATAATGAGTAATGTCTATATTGTGTTTTCCTTATCATGAAGGAGACAGTTCCACTAGAATAACATGAAGACCTTACCATTACTTCTCCCTGGATCATTTAGATGTTTTATTATAGTTATACACTTTACTTTCTTCCTACCTGAGAATTAATACACCTTTATCCATGATATATATTTCTGTCTTAAATCAGCAGGGGTTTGTTTCAAAGATCAATGTGCCAGATATGTAGATGGAAATATATAATATATATATATATATATATATATATATATATATATATATATATATATATATATATATATATATATATATATATAGACTGATGCAACTCCAAAGAATCAAAACCTCTTTCCACCTGTGTTCACAAGTCAATACTCCTCACTAACCTGAGGGCTTTATGAGCCTGTGTTCACGAACCTCCCACCACTGATGATTTTTACTTAATAGCATATCTAACATCTGTCGTTTAAGACTTTGCCATTTGCTTCTGCACAGACCAATGGGTTCTCGTCGAAAGCTACGTCCAACATGTCTCGGCGACCGAGCTAAGTTCATCTGGCTATGGATGAGCGGCAGAACCGCCCGCGCCATCGCTCAGGAAACAGGCAGTACTGAGACAACTGTGAGGCGCTGGATCAGACGCTGGAACCAAGAGGGAAACGTGAACGGAAGGCGTCTGGGAAGACCTCTCACTCGCAAATCTCAAGTGGTGCTTCCGATGTACACACGATCTCTCCTAGACTTAAAGCACGTTAACATCCCGCCTGGTCTACTGTCCAACCATCACATCATCACTCCTTCACTTCTGGTCGCCTCACACTGGGAGAGAAATAGAGAGTTGATGGGCGATACTCTGGGGAAATTCGAAGGTTATCCATCAGCATCAATGCCCGAAGGATGTGTCGCCAGATATTACGGAAGGATGTTGCACGGGAGACTGGAGGTTACTGGGTGATGGCTGGCTCGTTACGACACTGCTCAGATGCCACACTCTTGTGTGTGTGTGTGTTTTTTTGCCGCCGACATATAAACGTCATAGGTTCTATGAAGTGAGATGGAAACAAGGTACATTATTATATGATATTGACGGCATTATAACTTCAGTTTACAGTGAGGGAATAATTTATGATGAATTGGTTTTTTATCTAACCAATTCAACGAAACCATTGATTTGTTACATGGATTTATACAAGTGTCCAGGAATGTATTAAAGTATCTAGAATTACGTGTATGTTTAGCTCAGTTTCCTTTTCTTAATGAATTTGTTATGAAAGATAAAGATGTATTAATTACCGTGCCTTTACCTGCTTAGCTCAGTAGGTTGGAACAGAAAAAAGCCTCCACACACACACACACACACACACACACACACACACACACACACACACACGACACGCATATCAGCTTACCTAAATCAACATATTTGGAGACCTATAAAAAACTCTATTGTTTGTCTATGCTTGATGAAATCAGACCCGAGCATATGCAATGAGGACGGGAAACATGAAGGAAGACCTCGACATGATACGATCTAGCAGGAACCTGTCTGTAAGGGACATGGGAGTCGACATGGTCCCAAATCTGTCTCGTCAGAGTTCAAACTCAGAAGAACAGTAAAGAAGCCAAACTCTCTCTTGGCAAATATGAGAACTTCATCCAAATAGGAAGTGTTCATCACGCCCTCAGCATCGTATATGAGGCCAGAGCTAGATCCGTCACCGGTCTTATAGGAGCAGAGAGAACTGATAGAGAAGGTCCAGAGGAGAGCAACAAAGATGCTACCTGAATTAAGAGAGCTGAGTTGTAAACAAAAGGGTAGAGGCTTTGAATTTGGCCACCAGGAAAGAGACAAGAATAAGGGGTGACCAAAATCGCAATTTCTGAGTTCCTAAACGAGATTGATGATGTGAACAGTGAGTTGTTCTTCGAGAAATCCAAAGATAGAAGTAGCAAAGGCCATAACATACAATTAAGCAGGAAACCTGATAGAAAAAGATGTAAACAAGTACATTTATTGTATGAGTTGTGGATGAATGGAATCAGCGAGAATATTGTGAATGTGAATGCAAATCGAAGTTCAAATATTGTGTTATAAGATAATAGAAAAATTTCAAATCATGAGCCTCACGAGAGTAGAACTTCCTCACCGTACAATACAAATAGGCAATTTCTACAACACAAATAAGTATTTTAAAAGTGCCATCAGATGGAAGAGGAAAATAGGGAGCTGAGAAATATAATCAAAGGAAATGATATTGGAAATCACCAGAAGGGACTCAGATGGAATGTAACCAGAGAACAGAAGGCGCAAAGAATTGCAAGGGTAGGTCTTATCATAGATGATGTATACAAACACAGATGGACTTGTAACAGTTGGAAAAGAAATGGAGTTCAAGAACCAAGTTAGGGAAAGAAACCTGACATTGAAATAATGGGAATAAAAAGACTTACTGAGATATTGATAAGATCTGATATATTTTCTCCAGAAAGATAAATGTTAACAAGAAAAGATCGATAGGACAAAAAAAAGGAGGAAGATTAGCCATCTTAGTAAAAGTGAGACTTATCATCTTTCACAGTCTGAGCTCACAATTCGACCCGACTGTTCTTCACCATAATCTTAGTTTATTTTCTCTCTGCTACAAGTATTACTTCGATTTTTGTTCCTGAGAGAAGAACCGTATGTTGGACTATTGCTAAGACAGGTTAAGAAGTGAAAACGGAATAGTTTTCAAAATAAACTAAACCAGAAGTTAGCGCACCTTAATGAAAATGATAATTGGACTAAGAACACAAACTCTTCCTTTGTGGTGCACCTTTCAAACAAACAACCTGACAAGGATTCTTTGCGTGCCCTAGGTTATGGTATGAGTTTTATTTGCTCAAACAAAGAAGTTAACTGTGTTGGATGAAGATGATTTCGTAATGTGTTAAAGTACAGTGCATTATCTAACCATGACGTGAATTTTCATAAATGTGTAGTGTGTGCCAGTGTGTCCAAACCAGCTGCCCCAACTTGTTCAAAAAGATTCATCAGTGCTATTAACAACTTGAAGTAAGATGATAAACTACATATAACAAAAGTGGATAAGGTTAACACGTTTGTGATTATGGACAAAGTTGATTGTAAAAATGAATTATCTTTTATGTGATGATACAATATAATCTAAAGTAAGTAGAAATCCCCAAGACGCTGTTAATTCTCACTTGGATAAAGAACTGAACTTGTTAAAAAGTACTGATTCTCTCATCAAAAGTTTTTCATCATCGTCCCCCTTCATTGCCATATATATAAAGACTTATCAAAACACATAAGCCAAACTATCCAGCAAGACCTATAGTGAGTTCAGTGGGCTTAATCACGTACAAGTTAACAAAATGGTTAGTATCTTTATTAAAGACATTAGTTGGTAACATATCAAACTGATATAATGAACAACATAGATTTAGTTTACAAACTTAATGATACCCAAGTCAGTTTTGGATTCCACTTATAGGTTTTGATGCGTCAATTTTGTCTACAAAAGTTCCAGTTGATGACCTCTCAGAATATCTGTTTGATGTCTTGGATAGTCTATATTTACCTGATTCAAAGTGTGTGTTTCTGAACTGGTAAGATTGTGTATGAAATACTGTGTATTTCAGTTTATGAAGAATATTATGCTCAGAAGTTTGGTATGGCGATGAGTAACCGTCTTTCACCATTAATAAGTAATTTATACATAGAATTCTTTGAAGCAAAACTGCCTTCTAAGGTAATATAGTTTACGTATGTAGATGATGCTTTCTGTGTTCAGACAAGGGAAAATTTACTAAAATATCTTCCTTTACTTAACAATTTAGATCCTTCTATCAAATCTATTGTGGAAGTAGGAAAATAATTGTATGTTACCATTTTCAGATCGCATGATCTATAGGGCTGGATACATGCTGAAGTTTAGCATCTCCAGAAAACTCACCAATGTTTGTTCCTGTATTCTATATGACTCAGCTCAACATGATTTAACAATCATCATTCCAGATGATGTACCTCAGGGCATTACGTATATGAAGTACATAATCTATTGATAATGAGTTTGAGAAGATGAATTGTATTGGATCCAAGTTTAAGTGTCTTAAATCTTTCACTGATAGATATCTTAAGTTGGCAAAGAAATCTTTTTATAGGGTTAACACCAAACCTCTCATTAATATCAAACAAAATCTTTTAGTTCTCCCATTTGGTGATAATTTGATGTTAATCCCCAGCTTGCTTAAATATTTTGATGTGAATATATCCCTCAGCAATAAGAATACTATTTGAAATATCTTAACCAAAATATCGGCAGAAAACTCTGCGGGCTGTGTTTATAGAGTACCTTGTAAAAACTGTAATATGCTCTATAATGGATAGACTCATAAGGATATCACAATTTAACTTAAGTAATATAACTATAGTATAAGAACAGGACAATAATCAAATACTTTATTTAATCAAGTTAAAAAATATTGACCATTGTAATGACTGGAGTAGTGCTAATTCAGTTATAACCCACAAATCCTCGACCAAAAGAAATATCAATGAATTTTCTCTCATCAAATTCATAAAGAAATGTAACATGATTATTAGTGAAGGTCCACACAAACAGAAAAGCTTTGTCAATGGTAAATTTTGTAAACAGTGTTGTCCACATGATAAAATTTTACGACAGGCACATTGCCATACCTGAACACCACAAATTGGAGACACTTGTTTACCAACAGCGTCTTAGCTTCGCGTCTACGTATGTAACCTGACTGTCTTACGTCTACTATCTCATTCGTGTGTCTCTCGTGACCATGTGATCAATGCACGAACGTGCACTTGGGATGTATCTTGCTTCACTTGGGGCTATAGTTATTTGATAAAGTTAATCTCAAATGCATTTTTCATTCAAAAGTTATATTGTAATTTGTTGAGTGTACTGGCTTTCAACAGGTAAAATTAACTAAGCCAAAACCCATGCCTCCATCAAACATAAACCATATAAAAGAAAAAGATATTATGATAAAGTACTTGTACAATCTGATGAAATTATGAATACTCGAAATGAAACTCCTGATTTGAACTTTCTTAAGAATGGAGTCTTGGTTATCATAGTTTGAGTCGACTATAAAACAAAGACTGGATTCATAAATGATGACACAAAGACTAGATTCATGAATGATACGTGCAGATTGAAGTGTATCGAGCACTCATGTGCTTTATATGGTAATGATGTTTAACTTTCCAGCGAGTGATGCCTTGCTCATGGTGCCTCCGTGTGCTGTGGCTACTGACGTTCACTGCGGCCAGGGAAGACGTGGGGGACGGTGAGGTTAGGTCGGGTGGCCTCCTGGAAGGTCCCATCAACCAGGTGGACGTCACAGTGAGTCATGTGGTGGAGCAAAACCTTGCTGGATGTCACCTGGTGCTGGCTACCACAACACCTGACGACCAGGGGTTCTCCTTCATGCTCAGGTGAGTGGACTGTGGCGGTCAGCCTTGATGACCATGATGTCTGCATGGGATCGAGACTTGGCTGCGGTAGTCGGTCCACAGTTCACCCAGCTCTTCATTCTCTCCTCGGGGTTGATCGGAAAATTGCGTTAATGGCTTAATCCAATATATATATATATATATATATATATATATATATATATATATATATATATATATATATATATATATATATATATATATATATATATATATATATATATTTTCTTTATCATACTTAGTCGCTGTCTCCCGCGTTTGCGAGGTAGCGCAAGGAAACAGACGAAAGAATGGCCCAACCCACCCACATACACATGTATATACATACACCTCCACACACGCACATATACATACCTATACATTTCAAGGTATACATATATATATCTACACAGACATATGCATATATACATGCACATAATTCATACTTGCTGCCTTTCTTCACTCCCGTTGCCATCCCGCCACAAATGAAATGACAACCCCCTCCCTCCGCATGCGCGCGAGGTAGCGCTAGGAAAAGACAACAAAGGCCACATTCGTTCACACTCAGTCTCTAGCTGTCATGTATAATGCACCGAAACCACACCTCCCTTTCCACATCCTGGCCCCACAAAACTCTCAGTGGTTTACCTCAGACGCTTCACATGCCCTGGGACAATCCATTGATAGCACGTCGACCTCGGTATACCACATAGTTCCAATTCACTCCATTCCTTGTACGCCTTTCACTCTCCTGCTTGTTTAGTTGTTTAGGCCCCGATCACTAAAAATCTTTTTCACTCCATCCTTCCACCTCCAATTTGGTCTCCCACTTCTCCTCGTTCCCTCCACCTCTTACACATATATCCTCTTTGTCAATCTTTCCTCACTCATTCTCTCCATGTGACCAAACCATTTCAATACACCCTCTTCTGCTCTCCCAACCACACTCTTTTTATTACCACAAATCTATCTTACCCTTTCATTACTTACTCGATCAAACCACCTCACACCACATATTGTCCTCAAACATATTTCCAACACATCCACCCTCCTCCGCACAACCCCATCTATAGCCCACGCCTCGCAACCATATAACATTGTTGGAACCACTATTCCTTCAAACATACCCATTTTTGCTTTCCGAGATAATGTTCTCGCCTTCCAAAAATTCTCCAACGCTCCCAGAACTTTTGCCCCCTTCCCCACCCTGTGACTCACTTCCGCTTTCATGGTTCCATCCGCTGCTAAATCCACTCTCAGATGTCTAAAACACTTCACTCCCAGATATCCCAGATACTCCAACGTGTGTGTGTGTGTGTGTGTGTGTGTGTGTGTGTGTGCTCTCATACGAGAACAAAAACAATATATAATATAGAGAAGATTCAGTCACCTAAAAGTAAAGATTATTACATTTTTGTGAAGCAGGGCTCTAGGAATGATTCAATTCTCCATATGAGCACGATTCAGGAATTCTTCCGCCATATGACAGAGGATTCACTGGAAAGGTAAAGGAATGAAGCAGTTATGGGTCAGGGAAAAGAAGAACGGCGGGCGGGTGGGTGAATTAGTTCTTTTTTTGATGGAACTGAAGATCCCTTCCAGACGGCTGGCGTCTGTAGCCCAAGCAACTGTAGTCGTGGATGCGACATCTCTCTTCATAAAGGACCAAGAGACGACGGATGACTTGGTGCGAGGTATGTGGGCAGACGCCAGGACTTCCTGCCAAGCTCTAGTATTATATATGGGCATCAGCAGTACCAACCTACCATCCAGGTAATACTTCATGTCTCTCTCTCTCTCTCTCTCTCTCTTTCTCTCTCTCTCTCTCTCTCTCTCTCTCTCTCTCTCTCTCTCTCTCTCTCTCTCTCTCTCTCTCTCTCTCTCTCTATATATATATATATATATATATATATATATATAAGTATATATATATTTGCGAACAAAGTGCATATGAACGCGCACCTTCAGAGAACATACAAACCTCCAACAGCTAAGATCGAACCCGGGTCCCCTGTGCAACAGGCGGGAGCGCTACCGCTAGACTATGATCGCCCCTAATAGGGATTCCGGGTTCGATCCTGGCTGTTGGAGGTTTGTATGTTCCATGAAGGTGCGTGTTCAGATGCACTTTGTTCGTATTCATATACCTCCGCGTTGTACAGTTAGGTTCGGTAAAATGCTATCTGCTGGTTATGTGAGCCTGATGGGAAATGACCGGTGTAGACCCCGTTGCTCACCAACGTGAGACGAAGGGTATTCGAGTACATAGTATTCGAACGGTCATTTCCCTATTAAGGGCTATCATAGCCTAACGGTAGCGCTCCCGCCTGTTGCACAGGGGTTCCGGATTCGATCCTGGCTGTAGGAGGTTTGTATGATATATAGATACATATGTATATATATATACATATATATACTAGATCGCTGTCTCTCGCGTTAGCGTGGTATCACCAGGAACAGACAAAGAAAAGCATCCATTCAGATCCAGTCTCTATCTGTTTGTGTAATGCACCGAAACCACAGCTCCCTTTCCACATCTAGGCCCCACAGACCTTTCCATGATTTACCCCAGACGCTTCACATGCCCTGGTTCAGTCCACTGACAGCACACCGACCCCTGTGTACTAATATCAATGTTATAATCATGTATTTAATAATACAAGATTCAGCCTTAGATGCTATCACCAAAAACATGTTCTTCTAGATTCCTTGAGGCATCTGGCTTATGGCTGCTGCCAGAGACACGCGTCGTGATCATAGGCGGCCCTGCTCTCGACGCATCCATCCTGCACCACTCCAGCCTTCGTAACACCATACATGTTCTCTACCTCACCCTGGACAGCGCTACGCACCCAGGACTGACAACAGTCAACTCGCGGCTGATCAGAAAGAGCTTGCACAACGGTAGTGCATTTGTACAGGTTACTGTATGAGGGAATATGAGGGAATGCAAAGGAATTCAAAAGGTAACAGACCATTAGGTGCTTTCGAGGGTGTTTGGGGTGATGGAAGATGTCAGAAACGCGCACAATAGTGTGGTAAAAGTCAGATGGCATACACGTAATGCAGAGAGAATAACCAGCAAATTGTCATTTCAACAATGGTGGCGCAAGTAATGAAATGTGTATGAACTTGGTACAGTAAAAATTACGATTTCTTTCTTTCTCTCTTTTTGAAGTTAAGGACATTGTGCGGAAGAAAGCATAGACCCCACCCTGTACCTGCATGAGGAGCAGGTGAAGCAGTATTTGTCAAGAGTGACACGTTCTTGAAAGCAGAGCAATGAAGTGTGATCTGCTGTTCATGTCATACGCGCTTCGCAAATTTCATCTCTCGGTTACCAGGGACTGACAGCCAGTGGGTGGCTCATGTAAGAAGGATGCTATGAACGTGATATTCAAGAATCAAACATAAGGTTCATACGTACCGCTAAGACATATGAAGAGTTACGTGTCCACAGTAGCAATATATATCTTAGACATCTTGCTCCTCGAAGACATACGCTCATTGTTAACACATCTTAATCATTTGGTTAGAACGCGTCTTCATGGCTCGATATAAACACTCTGTAACTTTTAGTGACCAACACTTACCAGAAGGTTCAGGCGAGGATGATTTGATTAGAATCACAAAAAGGAATAATGAAAATAGTAATGCATGGTGTAATAAGATATCACCAGTATGATTTGTAACAAGAAATTATCTATTATCTCAGGAAGTAGAAGAATACAGTGTATGAACTGGTCATCATCATCACATAAAGGGATTAAAAGATTAAGATTACAGTAACATCAGAATACAGAACATCCGAGGTTGCTCTGAAATACAGGCATGGTAACTGGTGCCTCAGACATGAATTATGGTTTATGCAGCTCACACAATGTTTCCTCCGCTATGTCTCTGGATGTGTAAATAGGTCCAAAAAATATCTTGACATATCTTCCTGTGGACACGACAATCACCTGGCTTTTGAAAAAAAAACTTCAGGAGGAAGTTGTGGTCGGGAAAACTTCGTGCCCTAGAGTGAGGTCGCGTCTTGCTTGTTCTTATACAGGTCTTCCAAAGAGCTCACCAGAGCTGGCATTGCAATTACCTTAGCATACGGAACGTTGCAATGTGTAGATGAGAGATGAGCAAATAGCGCTAAGGTCTTAGGGACAGACTGGGGAAAAATAAAGAAAATAACTTTGATACAGTCACTAAAAACTGAAATAATTTGTCGAGAAAAAAAAATGATCAATAATAATTTTTTTCTGGTAGGTATACCGTTTTATCAAATAATTCCTTAAGGTAAAGCATGGTTACCTGTTAACAGTGAGACGACACTGTTTAAACAGAAACCGGTTGTTAGAGAATTCATTTAAGGAGAAAGATCGAATGTAAAGATGAGTTACATCCTCGAAAGCTTAAAGCTTCGTCTTGAGGAAGCTAGAGGCACTATGAGGAAGCTAGAGACACTATGAGGAAGCTAGAGACACTATGAGGAAGCTAGAGACATTAGCGTGAAAGTCATTTTCCTCAACAGATGTAAATATTCAGTAGATGATTTCCAGTGCTATGAAAAGATAAAAAGATATCTGAACACTGACATGAGATATTCCATAAGATGAACACTGACATGAGATATTCCATAAGATGAACACTGACATGAGATATTCCATAAGATGAACACTGACATGAGATATTCCATAAGATGAACACTGACATGAGATATTCCATAAGATGAACACTGACATGAGATATTCCATAAGATGAACACTGACATGAGATATTCCATAAGAAGATAATATAATCAATGTGTATTTCTTATGATAATAAATGTCATTGAATATGCAAGGCACTGTGAGCGAACACAGGCAAACAACGCTCCTGCCTTGAACTTCATGTGTTATCAGTTGTCTTTCCTTCAGGAGCGGGAAGGGCGCGGGTGGTGCCTTACCGACGGTGTCTTTACTGCAAGGACGAGAGATGGGCGTCCAGTCCCTCCGTCAGTTGAATCTCTCGTCTCACGCCCACTGGGACGACAACCTCTTCTCTGGTACGTCGTCAACGGGAGCGTTGATATTCTCCAGCGAGTGTTGTCATCAGCGTATAATCTATAAGCCCTCCGCTTATACCTGAGTCTTACTGTCATCATAACAGCACATGTTGAGCGCGTACACATCTCCTTCGTGATCGTCTTCCTGCCTCACACGTTGGTCTGTAAATGCTAGATTCATCATGCCTTCTCTTTACTCATTAATACTCCAGGGAGAGTAATGCTTTGCTGTTTATGAAGGCAGATCTTGTGGGAGGGTGAGTGAGTGAATGCCTCACGTACGTCTTTCATTCGACACACTACACCGTAGGACAACCCTTGACGTCGACCATACGTCTTTCGTTATCTGAGGGTCGTAGGTGCATATCCAACACTCTATAACCTTTCATGACAGAGAGCTCTAGTCCACACACACACACACACACACACACACACACACACACACACACACACACACACACTTACACACACACACACACACACACTTACACATACACACACACACGTCGTCCAACCCTGGATGGGGTCAGATGGGTGTTGCCTAGTGTTCTTGGGCCGCCAGAGGCCAGTTATCGACCTGAATGGTCGACCATCCCCACCACGCCCCCTCACCTCCCAGCTAGATACGTGTGTGTACTATCAATGGTCGACCATCTTCATCAAGCCCCCTCACCTCCCAGCTAGATACGTGTGTGTACTATCAATGGTCGACCATCTTCATCACGCCCCATCACCTCCCAGCTAGATACGTGTGTGTACTATCAATGGTCGACCATCTCCATCACGCCCCATCACCTCCCAGCTAGATACGTGTGTGTACTATCAATGGTCGACCATCTCCATTACGCCCTCTCACCTCCCAGCTAGATACGTGTGTGTACTATCAATGGTCGAGCATCCCCACCACGCCCCATCACCTCCCAGCTGGATACATGTGTGTACTATCAATGGTCGACCATCCCCACCACGCCCCCTCACCTCCCAGCTAGATACGTGTGTGTACTATCAATGGTCGACCATTTCCACCACGCCCCCTCACCTCCCAGCTAGATACGTGTGTGTACTATCAATGAATTCAGTTGTGAGAGACAGAGACATGTGCCAGACAACTTTACCCAATGTACCAGTAACTAAGTGGGAGGGAGACTCGCGAGAAGCCAGTGTCGGGCCTTCGCTCTCGTCAATATAAACATCACGACCCTGGCTTGTATACTCCGACCCTCCGTCTGGTGACGTGGTGAACCAGTGACCTAGTAAGAATTGACCATCCCGCAGTGGAGGATGAACAGCTGGGCTAACGGTGGACTGACTGCAGAGGTCAAGATTTGAAATCTTGCGAGTTCGACCCTCCGGAGGCCCGTGGATGCTTCATGGTCAGCAACGTTAACTGGTACACCAGAGAGATCTATGAGTTTCGATTCCTTTCAGTGTTCCAGGACACTTATCATAGAGTTCACATGTTCTTTGGAGGGCATTTCCAAAACACTTTTTTTCTCACCACTTCATTACAGAGTAAAGTTTTCAGAGATTATAGCACGTCCGTCGAAAAGCAAAGGTGTTTATGTAATGAGTGGAACGTATCGAACCCATCACAACCCAAATCTTGTATGAAATAATCATAAGGAGATAATTACAGTTGACACAGAAGATTCTGCTCACAAACATCTCTTCATATCTCAAAGAGAGAGACCACACGGAGAAATTCTGCTCACAAACATCTCTTCATATCTCACAGAGAGACCACACGGAGAGATTCTGCTCACAAACATCTCTTCATATCTCACAGAGAGAGACCACACGGAGAGATTCTGCTCACAAACATCTCTTTATATCTCACAGAGACCACACGGAGAGATTCTGCTCACAAACATCTCTTCATATCTCACACAGAGAGACCACACGGAGAGATTCTGCTCACAAACATCTCTTTATATCTCACAGAGAGACCACACGGAGAGATTCTGCTCACAAACATCTCTTTATCCCACAGAGAGACCACACGTAGAGATTCTGCTCACAAGCATCTCTTCATATCTCACACAGAGACCACACGGAGAGATTCTGCTCACAAACATCTCTTCATATCTCACAGAGAGACTTCAGGACTTCATGGGCCACACGCTGCAGGTGGTGACCCTCAGTTACTTCCCCTTCACTGACTACCAGGTCAATAATGAGGACACGGACGGTGTATTGGCTCCCTTGGACTCCCTCGACACGCGCATCCTCAACACCTTCGCTGCTCACTTCAACTTCACGTAATTCTTTACTATCTCGTTTTAGTCTCATTCCGGTTATAACGTGTACTATGTTCTCTCTAATGTGAATCTAATCTCCATTTATCTTCTGTGGCGTAAAGAATCACTCTCAATTCGAATGAAGAGAAGCGTATAATGTGAGAAATTTTAACTAAAATATCCGAAGTTTTGGGTCATAATAGGTAGCTTTAATGCCAGACATCACATACTTGGCACCGAGAATAAACCAAGCAATATTCAGTGTAGGACACTGAACAAATCTACCTTCCCCAGAAACCTTCATCATGCAGAGAAAATGTGTAGAATCTTGACGACCTTATACTAAAGCAGACACGACCTCACACCACTATCGTTGTGTTCCTTATTCTAGATTTCACACGATGAAAAGGAAGAAAGACAGAGATACGATATGATAAGCTGCTCAATCGATGACTTGTCATTCTTTAGGTACGAGATGCGTGAGCCGTGGGATGGGACCTGGGGTGTGCCACTGGGCGGTGGCAACTGGTCGGGCATTGTGGGAACACTCCAGCACCACAAGGCAGACTTCTCCCTCAACCTGACCCCATCAGCACCAAGGATGAGGGTCATATCCCACTCCAGGATCTACAGTTATGACCCTCTGCTCATCATATCATTAAAACCTCGACCTTTGCCGAGGCACTTGGCTCTCATGAGGCCATTTGCAGGTGATGTGAAACACCTCAAGCCTCTCTCATGGTCAGTCTTAGCATAGTTTTACGACTGGAGTTCAGAGCTGTATGTAGTACGGGGTAGGAGATGTTTACGTTGGAGCACGGAAGATACGTTTCTATGTTACGTCTTCAAGAGGTTACGACTAATCTTGAAGATCATTGATGTTAAGTATTTGCACTAAGATCCCGTCCTTCTACCAAGGAATAGAGTATCGAAATTGCATTACCTAACTGTAGTCAGACCACATACAGTATTCAGAGCCTGAGAAGATCCATGTTGCCCTCATGAATTTTCTTCTTGATGTCAAATATTGTATTGATACAGTTAAGTGTATTCGTGTATCATCCGCAGTGAATGCCTTCGTGGTAGATCATGCTGTATGATACACTCTTGGTAGATCACAATAGGAGACATAGACATCAATAGCGTCTATGGTAAGTGAATTACCTCTGTAAGAAAATCAAATCCTCCAACAGAAGTTGATGTATAACTCTTTTTTTTTTTTGCCATGGTGACCCAAGGTGGGGCCCCTCAGTGTCTTATTATCCTGGTCCATTTCCAAGCACTTCTAGTGGAAATATCCCATCCGTTTTAATATATTCATAGAATATCTCTCCTTGTATCTTCTCAGTCACCTCACACATCAAACTCCATCTTCAAGGCAGTGTTCCTACTTCAATCCCTTACCCAATACACAAAGTCATCTTCCTTTTCCCCATCAACCTTCTTCATCAATTAATTCCTGAGAAATCTCTTCCAGCCCCTTCTTACATTCACTTGTTTCCTTCGTGTTATAGGAATCTCTCTCTCTCTCTCTCTCTCTCTCTCTCTCTCTCTCTCTCTCTCTCTCTCTCTCTCTCTCTCTCTCTCTCTCTCTCTCTCTCTCTCTCTCTCCAAACACAACAATATGGAAGACACAGCCTAACAGATCACCTAACAGATGAAGGCTCACAATCATCGTCTTCAGGACCCCTGATGTGAGCAACAGTACCTCGCCCATCAAGAACGTTTACTACTGAAACGTAATTTCTCTCTCTCTCATTGATATACAGTTTTTCCCTTACTCTCTCACTGATATACAGTTTTTTCCCTTAGGAGAGCATTCCTGCCTGGTCGCTAGTGTTAGGGTGGAGAGCATATATCATGCTTACTCTTTTCGTAAATGTCACTCACACAATGATTTATCCACTCTTCTTCTCCTCCATTGGGTTTTTATGTCGAGTTTCATCCATTCAAAGATATTTCTTATCCTCCATTGGGTTTTTATGTCGAATTTCATCCATTCAAAGATATTTCTTATCCTCCATTGGGTTTTTATGTCGAATTTCATCCATTCAAAGATATTTCTTATCCTCCATTGGGTTTTTATGTCGAATTTCATCCATTCAAAAATATTTCTTATCCTCCATTGGGTTTTTATGTCGAATTTCATCCATTCAAAGATATTTCTTATCCTCCATTGGGTTTTTATGTCGAATTTCATCCATTCAAAGATATTTCTTATCCTCCATTGGGTTTTTATGTCGAATTTCATCCATTCAAAAATATTTCTTAAAGCCAGGGAAGCCATACGAATAAGTGGAATCTATTAACATCTCACTCACGACTTTCGATTGCAATGAACCTAGTGGTGTCGGGAAGAACCAGATGTCCTTCAACTTACAGAGAATCAAGAATACTTACCTGCATCTTTAAGCTGTTTCTTCAACCAGTCTCCCTAGACAATGTATCTTTATACCAGTACCTCCTGCCATAACCCACGATTGATAGAGTGACATGATACACGAGTCTCACCTGATATTTGAAAGGTATTATTAGATCTCTTAATCTTCCTCAATCTTTCTCTCCTAGAGAAGTGTGGATCTCTCAATCTTCCACAATCTTTCTCTCCAGGAGAAGTGTGGATCTCTCAATCTTACTCAATCTTTCTCTCCAGGAGAAGTGTGGATCTCTCAATCTTCCACAATCTTTCTCTCCAGGAGAAGTGTGGATAACGATCATCATATACACGTCGGTGTCTGGGGTCATCCTCTGGATCTTGGAGAGTGGCTGGTCCCGCGTCTCAGGTCACCGTACGATCACCTTTGCCTCGTCCGTTTTCTACAGCTGGGGCTTGTTGCTGGAGGAGCCCGCGGCCTACATACCTCCCCACGTCAGTGGCCAGGTAAGGGCAACGTCAGGCTTCATCCATAACGCCACTGGTGGTTCATTCTATAACAGGGTACACCTTTTACAGACACCCCCCTGTCTAGAGACACGCCTCCAGTCTAGAGACACGCCCCCTGTCTAGAGATACGCCTCCCGTCTAGAGACACGCCTCCTGTCTAGAGACACGCCCCTTATCCACAGACATGCCTCCTGTGCACAAGTTTTCCAATTCCCTCAAAATCCGTAAATACTTTTCCTTGTCTCTTCTTTTCTTTCATTAATCTCTTCATATTTGATTTAAGGTCCGGCTTAGATTTCGACTTTTGTCCATGACCAGATCCTCTAATATAAAAAAAAAAGTAATTTTGTCTGGTATTACTCGAACTTTGATCTGAACCAACAACGTACATGATGCTTCACTGTAGTCAGGCTTGCCAACTGCCAAAATATGGCCAGATTTACCACCTACCAAGATTTAGTTGAAGCAAAGGTTTCATTATATTTCACTAGATGTAAATAATCACTGGACAAAACCAGGAACAGACTTTTGTCTTTCACTGTATTTGAGTTTAGATAAACTACCTCTTCAATTACTTTACTTAAATTCTAAGTATTTTCTTTTCTATTTTTCTGATTTGGGTTCGTATAAAAAGATTTCATATATATCCGGTAATGAACCCTCACTTTTCAGAAATAGTCGTGCTGGCGTGAGCATAATAAGTGAAGGAATTATGCACTATTTTATTGGCAAGAAATGCCAAAAAATAATACAGAAATAACAGGGAAGGAATGCAAGTGACTGGGAGATGTACAAGAGAGAGTAGCAAGAAGTCAAGAGGAAGGGGACAGGGGACGCAAAGGGGGGAAGGGGGGAGAGGGAAATGAGAGTTGGGGTGAGCAAGTATCAGCAAACTTCCAAGAGGATAAAAAAATGTTTTGGAAGGAGGTTAGATAGCGTGAGGAGAAAAAACAATTGGAAACATTGTTAAACATCGGTGGAGAGGACAATTGATGGTAACAACCAGACGAGGTAAAGTACAGAGACGACACGAAGAGGAGATGGAGTAAGTACTTAAAACGACAGTTGAATGTGGCTGGGAGATGTAGGGTGCTTTGGTGGGGGTAGTATGCGAAGTGAGAGGAAGAGAGAAGGGGTGGTGAAAGACTTACGTATGATATAATGCGGCAAGGCGGCTGGAATGGATGGCACTGCAGTTGAATTACCTAAGAAAGGGAGTGACTGTTGTTAATTAGTAAGTAAGGATTTTCATTGTTTGTGTAGATCATGGTGAGGTGCCTGAGGCTTGGTGGAATGCATTATAGTGCCACTGTATAAAGACAACGGAGACAGAGGTGAGTGTTTATATTACAGAGATATTACGTCTTTAAGTGCATCTGGTAAAATGTATGGAGAGTGGTAATTGAAGGGGTGGTGGCATGCACAGAGCATCAGACTGGCGAGGGACAATATGGTTTTAGAAATGGTGGAGGATGTGTGGAACAGGTGTTCACTCTGAAGAACGTGTGTGAGAATTACTTTGTATGTAGCATTTATGGATCTGGGGTAAGTATGTGGTGGGGGGAATTGAGATGCTTTGTGGAGGATATAGAGTGTGAGAGGAAAGCTATCAGAAGCAATGAGGAGTTTCCATTGTGTATGTGCGAGTAGGTGGATATGAAGGTCGGTCTTCGGCAGAAGTGTGTGATGCGCATGGCTGTTCTTGAATGATCTCTTGTGTCAAGAGATCTATGTACAACGCGGAGAACACTGCTAGAGTCGTGGCGTACCTACATCGAGCAGTTGCATCCACAAGAGCATCGTATATAATATGGAAGTGGAACTACAAGGGGTCCCACCTTTGTGGCCTAGGCATGCCACAGCTTTGGGGTTTGAAGTTGAAGATTTCCCCTTCGTAGTGCATACCCTGATGATGCACACGTACACCATCAATGTACTGTAGTAGGCATTTTCCAGTTAGTCCATATACTTTATACTTGCCTGTTTCAAGGGTCTATATCTGCAAGATGAAGGCTATGATGTACTCAAGAGAACGTCAGGCTTTCCAAGTTCTCAATGAATGTCTTCAACACGCAGGTGCTCGTGGGGTCGTGGCTGTTGTCTTGTGTGATCATCGGCACGGGTTACCGCTCCTCCCTCGTTGCGCACCTCTCAGTCCAGAGCAAATCTTTACCCATCAACACCTTCCAAGATCTTCTGAACCGAGAGGGTTGGTCTTGGGGCAGGTGGAACTTCGGTGGAACAACTCTCCTTTACTTCAGCGAGAGCTCTGATCCAGTCCTCCGGGAGATAGAGAAAGACATTCCGGTGAGTGAGCAACGTTATACTTCCTTATGTTAGCTGATCCCGTAGATTAACGCTTCCATTTAGCTGCAACAGATACTTTATCCAGCCTAGAGATATGACGGCAGAAGGTGTTGACTTTTCTCAGTCCTGTTCGATGCGAGTATAATATTCTCTTCCAGCATCTACGTTATTCTGTACTCTGTCAAAGAACTTAAGGAAAGAGCGATGATTTCTCATAGGAAGGTATCCTTACATCCATACTGTGAGTTATGTCACACGCAGCCACTAAATACATCAAATTTGATCCAAAAATGATTAGAGTATCCTCTTCTTACAGCAGATGGGTTTTATATGGGTCATCACCAGCTCTTACCTGTTTCCTGTAATTTTGTGTGCATGATATATTCTTGTGTTTGACAAGAATTCGTAATTACTCTTCGTTGGGTGAATGTTTTCGAGTAAGCTCGCTTGCCAACGACTTGGGACTGAAGTAAAGTGACTTGTGTGAGGCATGAAGGAGAGGGAGGGTGTGGTGGTGGTGGTGAGTGCAGTCTGGTAGAGAGAGAGAGAGAGAGAGAGAGAGAGAGAGAGAGAGAGAGAGAGAGAGAGAGAGAGAGAGAGAGAGAGAGAGAGAGAGAGAGAGAGAGAGCTGACTAGGGTCTGATGAAGTGGCTCAGATATGTGGAAAGGATGCGGGAAGAAGGACTGACTGACAGGAGAATCTACGTGTAAGAAGTAGAGGGAGGAAGAAGGTGGTAGAGATTACGAAAGATGAAGAGATGAAGTGAAGGATACTGAGTCCTGAACATTAGAGAGGGTGAAAGGCATGCATAAGATAAAAAGAACTGGATCTGTGTGGTGTACAGGGGGCGACGTGTCGGCATTTGGGCTGAGCCAAGGAGATACAGCTGACTTGGATGTCGGTGCATCGTAGTATATATATATATATATATATATATATATATATATATATATATATATATATATATATATATATATATATAAGACAGCTGAAGTATGAGTGTGTGCAAAGTATTTCATCTATGTAAGAAAAATATTCTACCAGGGCATTAAGTTTGCTCGTTCTGCTCCATGATCCAAATTGCATTTCCAGGTTTACGAGGTGGACGAAGGAGTGGAGCGAGTGCTGGAGGGAGGCTTCTCCTACATCGCCTACAAGTCTCAGATTAAGTACAGAATCGTCTCGCTTTACTTTGATAAGTATGGCAATACGCCCCTCCACCTGAGCACCACAGAGTACCCCGTGTTAGGGGGTAACTCATGGGGCGTACGGTCAGTCTCTGTTGTCGTTCTAATTTTTTTCTCTCTCATAGAAATAATCTTCGCAGGTTTAGATAAAAGATATGACACGACATTTGACATTACATAGGCGTTGGCTGTGTCACAAAAACTCAGAGGGTGTTGTTCATCATTTACGCTTTAAGATACACTGAGACGCAAAAAAAGACTGTACATCATCGTGGCAGCGAAGGCAATGACCATGAAATATTTTGATAATGAGATAAACTCAAGAAAAGGGAAAAAAAAAATCAAATGATCAAAAGTCAAGAGGAAAAATAAATTGATGAACAGAGTTTCATCATTCCAGAGTTTAGCTTGACTGAATGCCAACATCTCGTAAGATCTGAGTTATGTAATAGCGTTAGTCATGCATTAAGACCTACAGAAGACGTACGTACCCGATGGTCAACGATATTGACCGGAATCTTTGTCCATCATCTTATCTCTGTGTGAGATCACTTGATGGTACTGACATCACAGATTGTGGGTTAGATATTCTCAGGTAAATATAGTAGCACAAAAAGAAAGATGAAATTAGCTGTTCCAATGAATTCTTTATAATATATCATTAGAAATTATATGTTTCAGTAAGATTAAAAAATCAACTGTTTCAATACATTATTTATGATATACCATCAGAAATGCTAGGTTTCATGATACTTTTTGTCAACAGGGATCATTCGGGAGAAACACTGGGTACAAGTTGTAAGCTGAAACATTAGGTAGACACATTGTGTAGAAGTAGTCAGTAGGAACATGAAGCAGGAGCCTCAGCAAACACTGTGCTTGAGTTACCCTTCTGCCAGTGTGGCCTGTTAAGAACGAGACACTGAGGGCTACGAAGCAGCACACTAGAGTTGACTTAGTAATGAGACTTCTATATTGTCGTGGCCACACTCCCACAAGAAGGAGTTTGAGTAGGAACACCTGAAGTGTGTGATCGACTAGAGGAGGCAAGATACCAGATGATAATCTTTCCTTCCATTATTCTCATCACATGACAAGACCAAACTGTTCAAGTGTGCTACTGCCTCTCATACATCACTCTCCACCTGATCTAAACGCTATCGAAGAGGGGAAAACTTTTTATACATTTGTCTGTGCAAAACTAAACACTGAAGTGAGGCAGGTGACAGGACCAATCAGTCACACACACCTTGAAGTCAGATGGTACACAGACCACTACAGTAACCACATTACCGATCCATTAGCTTCTACCTCGATCCTACTGTCTTCCTCGATCCTACAGTCTTCCTCGATCCTACTGCCTTCCTCGATCCTACTGTCTTCCTCAGACGTCATCATTCTATTCACTGTAAGTCTTGTAGCTCAGCTCAACTGTTGTCATGGTCTTGTTCATCCTTTATGGTGGATGTGGTCATTGTGACGTTTATGACATAAGCAGGAATGTCCAGCGTGAATCTTATGTGTTCTTCATGACTTGTTGTTGAGAGAATCAAGCTATCTTGCCTTATCACTTGTGTACGTCCACAAGGCAGTCAACTCCACAATCATCACAATTTTGCGCGTGATCAAGATATTCCTATGAGTCCACGGGGATAATGAAACACGATAATTTCCCAAGTGCACTTTCGTGTAATAATCACATCATCAGGGGAGACACAAGAGAGAAATAAAAGTCAATTGATAAAGGTCAGTTTACCAAATGGCGTCCTAGCTTCGTCTCTTCGATGTATATCAACTGACTGTTATATTTCTCTCTTGTGTCTCCCCTGATGATGTGATTATTACACGAAAGTGCACTTGGGAACTTATCGTGTTTCATTTTCCCCGTGGACTCATAGGAATATCTTGATCACGCGCAAAATTGTGATCCTTTCCAACATATATATATATATATATATATATATATATGTGTGTGTGTGTGTGTGTGTGTGTGTGTGTGTGTGTGTGTGTGTGTGTGTGTGTGTGTGTGTGTGTTACCCTCACCCCTCACATAATGCAGGATCATGACCCACGGTGCAGGCAGGGGGCGCCCTTCCTGAGCCAGTTCAGGCGGATGAAGCAGCGGTTGATCGAGGTCGGCCTGGTCGACTTCTGGATGGATGATGTCATTAAGATCAAGGGCAGACACCTGAGGGCAGACAGAGACCAAGACGAGAGGGGGAGGTTTGAGGTAAGGCGGGTCACGTGAGAGAGAGAGAGAGAGAGAGAGAGAGAGAGAGAGAGAGAGAGAGAGAGAGAGAGAGAGAGAGAGAGAGAGAGAGAGAGAGAGAGAGAGAGAGAGAGCCATTACTCTATAATGGCCATGGGTTATGGGTAAAGTATTGTGACTATCTTTTTCTGACAATCTCTTATTATATATACTTTACACCTATACATTTGAATCTGACTATAAGCCATCAGACCCATATATATATATATATATATATATATATATATATATATATATATATATATATATATATATATATATAAATGAACAGGTTAGTTATTTGGACATAACGCATCTGCCAATACGTCTTCAAGTATATTCTATTTCCAGTCATATTTGAACAATATTACTTTAGAACTTATTTGTATTTATCTTGTGCAGCCATTTCGATCTCCCACGTTCACGCAGGTTAATGGCGACTTATATAAAAGAATCAAAGTCAAATTTATGCTTCCCAAGTATGAGTGAGGCGCAGCCTCTGTGGAAGACTATTATGTAAATGATATACAAGAGTTTAATGATTGTAATGGGTGGGAAGATTGGACGTAGAACTCACTTAATATTCATAGCATTACTTTACCTCTTTCTTCCGTAAGCGAATTTTGATGATGACCAAACTGATTACATCCCTAACTCACAGACGACCTGATTCCCTTGAAATTCTTTCATATTTTCGTGTTGACTCTCATCAGTGTTGAGTGTGTGATATATCTATAAACGTCATGACATGTACTGACTCTCATCAGTGGGTTGAGTGAGTGATATATCTATAAACGTCATGACATGTACTGACTCTCATCAGTGTTGAGTGTGTGATATATCTATAAACGTTATGACCATTGGGTTCAACTTATTGCAGACGGGATCTGTTGCTGACGGGCAGGTGGTCCTGGGGTTGAACCACTTACAGGGCGTGTTCTACCTCTTGTTCCTGGGCTACGTGGCTGCCTGCATCGCCTCGTGTGGTGAGAGTCTCGCCAGTCGCTACACCCTTCACCAACGCTCACACTTGAAGAAGGATGACTCCATCCATGGCCTCCCTGCTAAACACTGACGTACCAAAATTCTCGATATCCCAGTCAAGCTCTGGCGTCTATATTGGCTGAGAGAAATCGCTCTTAGGACTGAGGCAAACCTTGAGAATTCATAGACTCACTAAATGTTGGTGTATTCTCGTGACAGCGAAGAAGGTGAGGGAACTGTTTTAATACTAAGTTACATGTACCCAAGTCTTATGGTGACAGTCGGTCTTATAACACTAAGGAAATATACAATACTTCTTAACCACAGCTTTTTCTTTTGACATCACAACGAACCTGCATATTCAAAACATGATCACCATTGGTAAATTTGGTCATCTCGACGAATGTCTTGGGGTAACGCTACATCAACGGCAATGTCTAGCAAGGGATGGCTGTGTGCCATAGAGCCTCACTAGTTCGACTTGAACCAACTGGAGACAAAGGTGAGACAGTGTTTCTCACGTGTTCTTGATGTTAATCCTAACGTTCATAAAGACTTGATCTATCATTCAATGTCTACTTCCTCGTTCGAGGCAGTAGTTCTCAGTCAGTTCTTCCCAAGCGGATGGAAAAAAATCCATCGGCTAGTGTTCTAGTATCCCATAACTCTATAGGTCATCCAAATCTCATTGGAGACTTCTCTAGAAATGTTAGAGTGACAATACCTAACGTGGATCTGGATGGCGTATCCTTCCCACTTCTTCTCTTCTTAGATACCTACTTTTCCTTTTCTCCATATATATACTACGCAGTCTTATACTATAGGGTTCTTCGTCATTGCTCTTCATCCTGACTGCGTCATTCATCTCCTGGTGTCTTCATCATCCCCAGCAGGTCTGTTGTGGATTATCTAACACACACGACACAAGGATAAGAAGCGACATTGACTTCCCTGGCTCTATCCGTCTTAGATAAGCGCTTATTTTCCACACGCTTCTCTGAGGTGTGAAACTAATTTGTTAAAACAAGATCATGGATTAGGATGGTGAGAAAGACATTGGTACTCGCACAGAAGCCTTCTATCTGAAGAAGAGTTCTGCACAACTCGAAACAGTTTGGTGAGATTAGGTTAAAAAGAAAGACTGAATCTACACTCACTTAAGAGGAGGAAGGCGAGAGGGGTTATGACTGAAGTCTTTGAATGGATGAAGAACATTCATAAAGGTAACATGAATAAAGCTCTTACAATGGCGCCACTGCATAGGACAGAAATAATGGATTTGAATTAGAAAAAAAATGTATAGATTTAAATCGGATATGTGTAAATATTGGTCCGGGAATAGGGTAGTTAGATTCACGGAACAAGCTGCCAAGTACAGTAGTGGAAGCTAAGTCTTTAAGTAGCTCTAAACGAAGGTTGGATGTGTTTATGGGCTCAGGCGATTGGCTGTAAGGTGGACAGACTCGGGACCTGCCTAGCATATGGGCCAATAGGCCTCTTGCAGTGCCCCTACTTCTTATGTTCTTATAATGCGCAAAATCTCTCATCTGTGTTTACAAGCCATACTAATCCACTCTTGTAATTCTCTCATCTTTACTGTAATGCTTCTTAAAGAAAATTTTTCGTTTATCCCTAAAATTAATGTGGAAAAATGACTTGAAAGTCTTTAATATAACCCAAGACTCCAATTACGGGGTTTCTGCACCTTGAAGGCAATGCTGTGGACAATAGCAGGGAAGCAATGGAGACCTTTGGAGTGAGAAGTTACTCAACAAGATCATCCACTGACAACGATACATCCTCATTGAAAGAGACTTCTCGTCACAGCTTTCCTCTCGCCTCCCACGGGAATAGCTAAGTCTGCCTCTAAGAAAATGGGAGTCCTGTTTAGATGTCGACATATCTTTTCATCTGAATATTTGCTCCGTTTATACGAAGGATTGATCCGTCCGTGTATGGAGTATTGCTCTCATATCTGAGGTGGTCCCAGCTCTGCGTCCTTCCTTGACAGAGCTTAGTCGAAAGCGGTCCAACTCATTCAACCCTCCCAGGCTAACTTTAAAACATGACCAACTTGCCCTGTGCCGCACTTTCATAAAACATACAAACATGTAACAGCCAGGCTCGAACCCGGGACCCCTGCGTGACAGGCGGGAGCGATACTGCTAGGCTATGAAAGAGCGCGTTCATATGCACTATATTTGCATTCATATATCTCCGCGTTGTGCAGATAGGTTCTGCAAAATGCAGTCTGCTGGTTGTGTGAGCCTGATGGGATTTGACCAGTGTAGACCCCGTTGCTCACTGACGTGAGACGAGGGGTATTCGAGTACACAGTATTCGCATTGTCGTTTCCCTATCAGGGGCGATCATAGCCTAGCGGTAGCGCTCCCGGCTGTCAAGCAGAAGTTTGGGCTTTGAGCCTGGCTGTTGGATGTTTGTATGATATATATATATATATATATATATATATATATATATATATATATATATATATATATATATATATATATATATATATATATATATATATATATATATATATATATAAAGGAGGGTAAAGAGATGGAAAAAAGAGCATGAATTGGCTTGTTTTTAATTTGTTAAACAACTTATCAGAATTCTTTATGACCCTCCCAACGGAGTCGCTATCCTATCTCATTTCATTTTCTATTGTTTAACTGTCTTTTAGTCCATATCCCTTAAGAAAAAAGTCTTTTTATCTTAGGAACAATCTTAGGAAGCATTACGCGGTCTAATATAATTTTTTTTCCGAATTTCCTGCCATATCAATCTTAGATGATTAAAAGGAAGAGTAAGATTGGAGTAATGGTAATTAAGGCCATTATCACGAAGGAATTCATGAATATCCTCAATTATGTAACATGTATATGAGAAGGTCCACGATGCATCCTGGGTACGTGAGACTATCATTTACTCGGCCATGAATGCTTGAGGGAATAAAGGAAATTAATTATCATAATCATAAGCAGACTGAACAGAAAGTATTATTGGTCGAATATATTGTCGAGTCTTTATTCGAACAAGGAAACTTGGTGTGTGTGTGTGTGTGGGTGTTGGCAAGATTCTACTTGTGTTATATCACATCTTCCCCTTTTTCTTTGCCATTTGCAACTATAGAAAATGGGTGGGTCGTTACCCTATTGTTGAACTCAACTGGGTTGGTCCCAATTTCGTTTCTCTCTATCACGATGATAGTTAAACGTTACTCGAGACTTCCAGTTTCCCTGGATGATCTACATTATCAATTAGCATCGCTGACGATTCATTTAGATGTTGGACATATCCTATGGGGTAGAAATGTAATCAATACTCGTTTGTCTTTTATGAGCGTGTCGTCCAGATCTTTGCAGCTATCAATGTCTCGGGTTGAACCTCTGGCCGATATCTGGAACTGACTGGTTGTTGATCTGTTGTCGCTTATCTTTTGACTAGCAACTAATTGTAGTCGGTTCTGATAAGACGTCACTTCAGGCTAGCTGGAACGTCTCCGGTGGACATCCTTATAACCAAAGTGACTGGAACACTTCCAGTGCCTTACGCCCTCAGCCTCATAATGACTGGAACACTTCCAGTGCCTTACGCCCTTAGCCTCATAATGACTGGAACGCTTCCAGTGCCTTACACCCTCAGCCTCATAATGACTGGAACGCTTCCAGTGCCTTACGCCCTCAGCCTCACAATGACTGGAACGCTTCCAGTGCCTTACACCCTCAGCCTCATAATGACTGGAACGCTTCCAGTGCCTTACGCCCTCAGCCTCATAATGACTGGAACGCTTCCAGTGCCTTACGCCCTCAGCCTCATAATGACTGGAACGCTTCCAGTGCCTTACGCCCTTAGCCTCATAATGACTGGAACGCTTCCAGTGCCTTACGCCCTCAGCCTCATAATGACTGGAACGCTTCCAGTGCCTTACGCCCTCAACCTCAAAGTGACTGGAACGCTTCCAGTGCCTTACGCCCTCAGCCTCATAATGACTGGAACGCTTCCAGTGCCTTACGCCCTCAGCCTCACAATGACTGGAACGCTTCCAGTGCCTTGCACCCTCAGCCTCATAATGACTGGAACGCTTCCAGTGCCTTACGCCTTCAGCCTCATAATGGCTGGAACGCCTCCAGTGCCTTACGCCCTCAACCTCAAAGTGACTGGAACGCTTCCAGCAGCCTCAAACCTCAACTTCAGAGTGACCAGAATGACTCCAATGGAAGTTTGTGCCTTCCAGTATATCTGAGGAGAGACTTCGGATGTTGGACGGGTGTTATAAGGAAGCGACCAACGCCCTCTGGCGTAGGGACGTATGGACTGGAGCTTGAAAGCCACTGGAACTGACGGGAACGAAATTGACAGTAGCCAAACTTCGTCATGGAATACTCCGTAGGTTCCTGGATGATATGGACATATTTCTTGTTTTGTTTCCTAGGAGGTTCCTTGTTGTTTTGTGACGATTCCAGGATGTTTCTTGACTGTGCCTAGATGTAATCCTGAAATTCCATGATATTCGCTAAGAATTTCTTAATATGTTTCCTTTGTTTTTGCTTATTTAGTAAGGCTTCCAAGTGTTCTTGGGTTTTCTTCAGGGGTGCATATATGGTGGACGGATGGAACATGCAGGAGGGTAAATGGCGTGCATGGGAAAGTGTGAATTGGAACGACGTGGTATGCAGGGGTCAATGCTCTGTCAATGGACTGAACGAAGGCATGTGAAACGTCCTGGGTAAACCATGGAAAAGTCTGTTGGGAGTGGTTGTAGAGAGGAAGCTGCACTTTCGGTGTATTGCACATGGTGGCTAGAGAATGGATATGAACGGATGCGGACTTTATTTGTCTGTCCTTGGTGCTACCTCGTTAACGCGGGAAACGGCGATCAAGTATGGAGAGAGAGAGAGAGAGAGAGAGAGAGAGAGAGAGAGAGAGAGAGAGAGAGAGAGAGAGAGAGAGAGAGAGAGAGAGAGAGAGAGAGAGAGAGAGAGAGAGAGAGAGAGAGAGTGATGGGGGAAAGTGAGTTATGGGAATTATGCAAATGAGAGTGAATTAACAGGGGATAAAAACCTAAATCATCATTAAAGGTAATGAGGATTGGTGAGTCAGGAGGGGGAGAAGGAGGAGGAGGTGATCACAATGAGCTGGGAACCTTAATTGAACTTAAAGAGAAAAATTTGTTCTCGAACATTAAGAAAGTTCAATTCTTGACTCTCGTCTCCTCAGGGATTTTCAAAGAGAAAAAAAAATATAATTCCCACACGAAATTTGCACTAGATAATGAGTATCTCTTTGAGGCTGAAAATTCATAGGAATACATTGTAAATCTTGTATGTTATTCATGTTTTGAACTTGTACGTTCGCCTTTAACTCCGATATTATGCTTTTAATGCTATAATCTTTAAGGTATATATATATATATATATATATATATATATATATATATATATATATATATATATATATATATATATATTCCTATGAGTTCACGGGGAAAATGAAACATGATAAGTTCCCAAGTGCACTTTCGTGTAATAATCACATAATCAGGGGAGACACAAGAGGGAAATATAACAGTCAGTTGATATACAACGAAGAGACGTATCTAGGACGCCATTTGGTAAACATGTGATTGTCCAAGACAGACAACGAGCGTATCATAAACTTATTATGAGGACAAGAAGGGGAATTGTTTACAAATTTTATCAACAATAAAGTTATCCAATTTGTATAGACCTTCACTAATATTAAGATTATAATTCTGTGTGTATTTAACAATAGAATATTCAATGATATTTCTCTAGGTACTGGAGTTGAGTTAGTAAATGAGATGGCATTACTCCAATCAATATAATGATCATAGTTTTTAACGTGATTAACTTATTGACTGGAGTAATGCTCTCTCATTTATTAACTCTAACTCCAGTACCATGAGATATATCATTGAATATTCTACTGTTAAATACACCAAGAATTATAATCTTGATATTAGTGAATTTCTATACAAATTGGATAACTTTATTGTTGATAGAATTTGCAAATAATTCACCTTCTTGTCCACAAGATAAGTTTATGA
>NC_092253.1:10570000-10692500 GCF_036320965.1 Panulirus ornatus
CACTCCTTGCCTTCTTGTAGATGTTCGTACGTTCGTATCTGTACAGATGTAGATAATGTAATGATTTCACATCTTGCTTCATAGCTATATTTCAGGGTTGTATTGTGTGGCTACGGTTACTTAACTTTGAAATCAAACTTTTCTTATCAGAAATATTTTCCTTTTTAATCTAACCCGACTTTAAATAGGTATACTATGAAGAAGGACTTTGAACATATACTTCTCTTAATTTCTATACATACATTCGTTCTCTGCTGCAGAATGACATGAACGAAAATAAAAGATCAGACGATTCAAAAGCATCGTAGTGACTATCCTCCACCATCATTGGCTCACTGAAACAGACCAGGTTCATCCATATGACGGTTAAGGAAAATACATCAGACATATATATATATATATATATATATATATATATATATAAATATATATATATATATATATGTATATATATATATATATATATATATATATATATATATATATATATATATATATATATATATATATATATATATATATATATATACTAATTTAGTATGAGGTTTGTATATGCTCATGTATTCTAGCATTATGCAAATTGTATTCATGTTTACCTCGTATTATTCAGTTTCCACAAGCGTATTTTGCCATGGTTGTTGCTGGAAAAAGTCTGCTCATCAGTGAAGTCCACACAGCATCAAAATTCCGACATACTGGCGAGCAAAGGTGAGACGGGCAGCGTGGGTGTTGGTGTGGGTGAGGCGGGCAGCGTGGTGTTGGTGGGTGAGGCGACCAGCATGGTGTTGGTGTGGATGAGGCGATCAGCGTGGTGTTGGTGTGGGTGAGGCGGGCAGCGTGGTGTAGGTGGATGAGGCGGGCAGCGTGGTGTTGGTATGGGTGAGGCGACCAGCATGGTGTTGGTGTGGGTGAGGCGGGCAGCGTGGTGTTGGTGTGGGTGAGGCGGGCAGCGTGGTGTTGGTGTGGGTGAGGCGGGCAGCGTGGTGTCGGCGGGGGTGAGGCGGGCAGCGTGGTGTTGGTGGGTGAGGCGGGCAGCATGGTGTCGGCGGGGGTGAGGCGGGCAGCGTGGTGTTGGTGGGTGAGGCGGGCAGCGTGGTGTTGGTGTGGGTGAGGCGGGCAGCATGGTGTCGGCGGGGGTGAGGCGGGCAGCGTGGTGTTGGTGGGTGAGGCGGGCAGCGTGGTGTTGGTGTGGGTGAGGCGGGCAGCATGGTGTCGGCGGGGGTGAGGCGGTCAGCGTGGTGTTGGTGGGTGAGGCGGGCAGCGTGGTGTTGGTGTGGGTGAGGCGGTCAGCGTGGTGTTGGTGGGTGAGGCGGGCAGCGTGGTGTTGGTGGGTGAGGCGGTCAGCATGGTGTCGGCGGGGGTGAGGCGGGCAGCGTGGTGTTGGTGGGTGAGGCGGGCAGCGTGGTGTTGGTGTGGGTGAGGTGGGCAGCGTGGTGTTGGTGTGGGTGAGGAGGGCAGCATGGTATCGGCGGGGGTGAGACGGGCAGCGTGGTGTTGGTGGGGGTGAGGCGGTCAGCGTGGTGTTGGTGGGTGAGGCGGGCAGCGTGGTGTTGGTGGGTGAGGCGGTCAGCATGGTGTCGGCGGGGGTGAGGTGGGCAGCGTGGTGTTGGTGTGGGTGAGGTGGGCAGCGTGGTGTTGGTGTGGGTGAGGTGGGCAGCATGGTGTCGGCAGGGGTGAGGCGGGCAGCGTGGTGTCGGCGGGGGTGAGGAGACCAGCGTGGTGTCGGCGGGGGTGAGGCGGGAGGCCCCTCACAGCAGGAACCCTGTGGTGAACTCCCCGGGGGCTTCGGGTTATCGCCGCTGGATAGTCTCTTCGCCAGCACTGGCAGCTGCAGGTCCTGGCGGATCCTGACGCCGGCGCTGCAGAAGGGGTTGTGCTGCACTTGCACGTAGTCTAGCCTTGTCGTCCTGGAGGGCGGGTGGTCATCCTTGACCATGGTATACTTTCTATAAAAGCAAACAACATTAAAACTCATAACCAGTGATAACTCATGATCAACTATAGGAGATAATAGCTTGACTGCTTACCAGAATGATAGCACTATATATACAGTGATGATTACACTCAAATTAGGTTCGCCTTGCCACCGTCTGTTAGATCACCAGTTTCCTCGTTCCTTCTGATTCACTTTGCCACCGTGGAAGGAGAAATACCGATTCGCTGGACGATGAACCAATTGGAGAGAGAGCAATCCCGCGGTGATTTTGGTTGTGCCATAATTTAGCTGGTCTTGTCATGTTTGTGTTGCCATGGTGAGCCGGAGAGAAGTGTTTCAATGTTTATTGGGTTCTATGACCATCGAACTATGAGGAAGGTCATTAGGCCTGCAACCCTATTCAATGTATGACTGAAGTCATCATTCCTAAATATCTATTCGTTAAAGAAGATGAAAAATAAAAATGAATAAATCAATTAGGAAAAAATAGATGAAAATAAGTGTAATTGATATTATACAGTCGGCACACCACACACGGTTGCATTTTACCCAATGAGTGCGAGAAGATAAGACAGATCCAGTGAAGCGGTGTTCCACCTCAAGCAGTGAAGGTATGAACACACCTCGAGGGTTTGTATGTGATTGGCTACTTATAAGATGATGTAATTGGCTTATTTCACGCGTTATTTTCACTCAGTTCTATCCCAGACTAGAATCATAGCATGCGATTAGTACCGTATTGTGCCATTATCAATGACTAAGACAGAATTTGCTTGGTAAATATCTTATCATTGTGGTATTTCAGCATATGGAAAATACAGGCATTCCCGATACCATAGACTTGCCAGTTACTTAGATATTGCTCTGTTGATAACCTGTAGGAGCTGTCACATGGCATCACACATCAATACATAAAATGCGGCAGATTTGACTATCATTTCGTTCAGTTTAACGACAACACTGTAGCCTGGACCTACTTGCCAAGTGGCCCTGAAGGAGGAAATTATCCTCCCTCACCACATCACTGTGAAATCACTGCCATGTTTAGATGTGATATTGTCACAGGCAGTGCCAGTATGGCTAGACGACCTCACATTATGATGGAATTAATGCTGTCCCAAATATTACTTTAACTGGCCCCTATCTTATTTGCTGGCACCAAGCACACAAGCAATGAGCTCCCCAAGAATTTCATTAATCAATCACTTAATCAGCAAAGAAGTGAGTCTATCACACCAGAGAAAGTACTACATATGTTCACAGGTTACACGTTAGGTTGGCTTTCTTATCGTTGTCGATATCAAGCAAGTGAGACTTGATGCTGACGATTTTGATGGGAAGGAAAGATCAGAATAGAGTGAAAACAATAGTTATTAATTGCTATGTTCGCACCACCAATCGTAGCCAAGTTTGGAAGACTATAATACGTTCTCACGAACTGTTTACAGAAATGACAACATTATGTAATCATTATATGTTAAACACTAGTGAGTCTCTCTCCCCTAACTTTTCCACCACAGCTCGTCTCCCCCAGCCCTCGCCATCTCCGTCACCCCACCTCCCAACGCTCCCGCGCCCCTCACGCTCGAGAGACTTCGAATCCAGACATGGAAATCAGAGTCTGCAACGCGAACTATACTGTCTAGATCTGTGGGCAACTGTACATATTCATACTTGCTTGCCTTCAACCTTTCCCGGCGCCACCCCGCCCCACAGGAAACAGGTTTGCCAACCCCTGCGTCAGCGAGATAGCGCCAGGAAAAAGACAAAAAAAAAAGAAGAAAAATGGCCATATTCGTTTACATTCAGTCTCTAGCTGTCATGTGTAATGCACCAAAACCACAGATCCCTATTCACATCCATGCTCCACAGATCTTTCCAAGGTTTACCCCCGACGTTTCACATGCCTTGGTTCAGTCATTGACAGCACGTCGACCGTGGTATACCACATCGTGCCTATTCACTCTTTTCCTTGTACGCGAAACACGCGATAAGTTCCCAAGTGCACTTTCGTGTAATAATCACATCATCAGGGGAGACACAAAAGAGAAATATAACAGTCAGTTGATATACAACGAAGAGACGTAGCTAGGACGCAATTGGGTAAACACGTGACTGGCATCAAACGTATCATAAATTCATTATGTGGACAAAAAAGGAAACTGTTTACAAAATTTTTTTTAAACAGTTCCTCTCCTCTCGTAATATCTTCATTTACAATATAGTCAGACTTAAGCATTACATGGTTGCTTAATCCACTTGGTGTATCGTGCATATATATTCGATATCCATGCCTATCATGTATCCAAATAAGATCTAATAATGGAGATGCATCAGTCCGTCTCATCTTTGTAGGCTCAATGACATGGTGTCGAAAATTTTCTCCTTTATATGCTGTAAAAGCTTGTGTCTCCATGACTCCCTCTTGCCATGAGAATCCAAATTCCTCAAGTCTATCTCTCTAGCATTGCAATTCCTCATCGTAAGTACTTTACCATCTCTGAGAAGAGAGTGTTTTACAGCCACATGCACCACCCTGACTGTGCGTGTGTGTGTGTGTGATTGTGTGTGTGTGTGTGTGTGATTGTGTGTGTGTGTGTGTGTGTGTGTGATTGTGTGTGTGTGTGTGTGTGTGTGTGTGTGATTGTGTGTGTGTGTGTGTGTGTGTGTGTGTGTGTGTGTGTGTGTGTGTGTGTGTGTGAAAGAAATTTCATTTCTTTTTCACTTAGTAATTCAAAAAATTTTCTTGCTAAAAATGAAATAAAGGCACTTTTGCTCAATGAAATAATTCCACTAAGGAGCTAGAAACCAACAAGTGAGAAATCTTATCTATTTCTCTCACAATCTTCAAAACTCATACGTCCGCGGGAGCCTCAGGATCTTGCAAACACGACACTGAGTGTTCTGTGTGTTAGGTGAGACAGCACGAGCGACTGAGGCCCTAACGAAGACCATCTCTGTGGGGAGAACATTGTCATATCTTCGTCAGCTTCTGGTGTCGCACTTCTCCTGAGTTCTCTCGTTTCAGGGACCAGCAGGAGTCTGCCAAACAGACCCACCTTCCTTGATATAGACTGACCACAGTTTTGATGTCTTGGTGGAACTTTACCCCACGTTCCTGACCTCACACTATCCAGGTTTACCAGAAGGTAATTCAACCGTGGGTGAAGGAGGTGAATCTTCTGACTCGTATGTCAGCCATGTTTTTCCAGACTTGTTGAGCATTTCCTGGACTATGACCTTGTGGCTGGGATCCTCGTGATTACCCAGAAAGTTTTGGATTACACTCTTGATTACAGTCCAGGCTTCTCTTTCTGCTGCATTTATCCTTCATCCTTCTCAACTCTTTGATTTGCGGGCCAACAAAAATGCCTTTTCCCCTTTTTTTTTTTTCTAACTTTTTCATAGATAATGTTTGAAGATTTAATGCCAATGTACGAGAAGCAGTTTATTGATTTATCTGGTGCTTAACAAACTACTTCGTCAACCCCAGCATCACATGGAAAGATGGCACGATAACACTGCTGGACTTAACCAGCTTCTCGTAAATGATGTTCTTTGTTCCTGGTGTAGATGTGTTTCCAGATGACCGTCTCCTCTTTATCCAGGGTTAACTTCTCGTTCTAACATCCCACACACATACCATGAATGGCATTTTCCTGTATCCAGGCTACTGACCGAGCAACGTGTACAAAACTCTCAAATCTCCACACAATCCATTGATGTTTACTGTATCCAACCATCGCCATGAGAAGCTGCAGGTTCTCACATGTCTCCTTCAGATGGATTGAATTTCCAGTAGGCACATAAGCATATCTAGTGTCATTATGAAGAAGGACTAATTTCATATTTGCTTTCGAGGAGTCAATAAACAGTCTCCAGTCACTTGGTAGACACGCTGACCCTACGTTTTGTATCAGTTTTAGAATGTTTTTGCTGTGGACGAGTGTGCCTTACGTGGAGAAACATGACATCAATTTCTTTTCATAATTCTTGTACAAAACAACAAAACCTAGACCCCTGTCTGCATTATGTGAGTACCAATGTTTCTACACCACCTATATGAACAGGTGATATGTATTTCTCTGGAAACTGTAGGTAACAAAAACAAGAAAACAATAAAGAAGAAAAATTGCATGTCATTTTTGACTTCTGTCCACTTGATGTAGTATAAATACGTATTGTAACATGGAACATCATTTTCGTAGTATATCACTGATATGACCAAGACAGATGAAGAACACTCCATCATCCACGTCTGACATTATATGTAACACTGGACGTAGTTTGTATACCACTTGATAACATACGTTGCTATCTGTTTCTTGCAAGTACAATATCACAGTTATCTTAACCCCATCACATACAAGACACCATCACATAGGATGATATCAGTACCAGAGTTCCACAGGTTAATGTTATCATCTTTGATCCTACACAGGACGATGGAACACGATCGTCCTATCCAGCCAAAGGGATTAGGAGACCGAGACAGGTTTGTGGTGATGCGGGAGGGAGACATGTCCATCCTCACCCCCTGCACGAGGGACTGGCCCCTGTGCCACGAAGTGTGAGCAGGTGGATGAAACAATGGCAACGTGAGGGAGGGCACCGTCTTCCCCAGACCTCGCATCGATAGATATACTTACAACTGGTTATACAGAGACAGATTATGGTTATCGCAACATACCAGCCAACAATGATATCAACTCAAGTCCTTCGTTATCATTATCATTGGTTACTAAATGACCCAGTAATGAACTAATCAAAACACTGGAATAGCTCAGTTTGTATCTATATTACCAGACCGACGTATTGATATTTCGTTTTATAACTAATGAGGAATAAAATAACACTGATCCTCAAAAAAAAGGACAAAAAGTACATGAGTTTGTCAAATGAGCTTTCATGAATTGGAATCATTCATATACTTTACTGAGAGACAGAAATGATGAAAAAAAGAAATCTTACTAGTATACTTCTTCTATCTTATACGTCTGGCCCTGAACCTGGCTTGGATAATGGAAGTGGTCAGGTCGCAAAGGCTATCTTCGCTTCGCATTTTGCCACTCTGGCGAGGCTGGATCATCCTCAGGTGACGATAGAGAACACAGTCTGGTCAAAGAACTCGCTTCAAAGGAGTCCTTCCTGTCGATGGTACGGAGCGTAGCGAAACCTTAGCTGCAGAAGCTCTGAGAATAAGGGTCCTGGGTAACACCGAGACCTCTTTAGAAAATGAAGTTCTGGAGGAATTTCAGATGAAGGTGGCAGAACTTTGACTGAACTTCTCAGGTTTTGCAAACTTACCCTTTAAACAATGGAAAGGGTTAACATGAAGGAAAAGAGGAAAGAGGGAAAGAATCCGAGGACAATAAAAAAAGGAGATAACATAACAGTCAGTCCTCGTTTTGCATGTCTCAACCTCCCACAAGAAAAAAAACTGTAGGAAGCAGGAACAAGGCACAAGTTGCAAGTCCAGACCATTAGTGGCTGGAGTGCACACAGACAGCTTGCTAAAGCAGAGACCGATACGTTACCTGTTGACAAGGAAGCAACATCAGAACTGACAGTAAGAGAGGGTTGAAAAGAAGGGACAACCTCAAAGGGATTTTCATTCCACGTTGGTTAAGTGGGAGACATACCACCCGAGATATGGAACAGCTGCTCAGAAGATGGACAATTTCGACAACATCCAACAGATTTTGTGCTCTGCATTTTGTGGGATGTCCAGGAGAGAGAGAGAGAGTTAGTAAGTAGAGGATGTGGTAAACAGAGACTATGTCCAATATATTCATACTATCACAAGGTTTACTGCTGCCTTGTGAGATACAGTTAGAGGATATGGGTGAGATCTAGAAAGAAATGGGGGTAGAAATTGTGTTTTTGCACTACTGAATCTTGCTAGTTTACCGCTTCCCAGTTGAGAGAGAAAACATGTTCAGTGCGAGAAAAAGAACGAATAATGTGTTGATGACGGGAGCTGAGGAATGTAGAGTGGGTGGCTTACCGTAAGTGAGCATAAGGTGAGAGGATGAAGGAAAAGGAAGGAGGATAAGAAATAGGGCAAAGCACTTTAAGGTCACCACTCTTCACATGATATAAGGAAAATATTGCCTCATTAACGACTACAGAACAACTAGAAATGAAGCTATGCATTCGATTGCAAAGACAAGCCCCCTAGAAAAGCTACTGAAAGGAAGTTTAAAAAGAGATAGGCCAAAGCCTCTCAAAATCCTTGAAGACATTGACTGTCACGTTAAAAGATATTTACCAGATTCTCTACGAGAGCAAGACCAGCGATGGGTCACGTAGCAGAGGTCTGATGTTGATGGTACAACACAAGAGGGATACAGGGGATCTGCTAGAAGGGCCTGAGAGTCCAATCGTTTCATAAAGTGAGACTTTAAGGGTTTCAAGGGCCTTGGAGGCAGCAGAAGCGAGAGTGATTAGGCCCAAAGTCAGAAGAACAAAACCTCCCATCTTTATTGATAGACTGTAACAAGACAAGCTACCCAGCTGAAGCTAAAGGATGGTTTCTTCGTCAAGAAGGAAATGGGCGAGCAAAGATTTAGATGTAGGTCAGAGGCACACTCCCTCATGATACGAGGAGACATACGTGTCTGGATGATATACATGCCTTGCCCATCTGTAGATGCATCGTCTGGAAAGCCTTGCTTGAGGCAAAACATAAAAAAAAGAATAATTAGACTCACCGGGGACAGATGGCTGGGGAACTAAATGCGGCATCGTCCAAATTCGAGTTAGAGGAAAATGAAATGACGAAAATAGAGTGGCTTTTATCAGCTGGGGTTAGCTCTATGTTGATCAGACTGGAGGAGCAGAGGAGGGAAGGTCGAGCTCGAAAAGTAACTGGAGATGCTTTCAGATGACGACCATATCTATCAGTCGAAGAAGAGAGGTCAGATCAGCCCATCTTCCTGGGTAAGGAGGTGTGTGCTCGACTCGACCATAAAGACTGTGATGATTCCAAGAGGAAACGAACGTAGGATTAGATTCGGGAGAGGCAAAGAGTTTCACGGGGCAGTACACTCTCTCCCAGACGCGACGGACTTCAGAGAATGAACCAGCAGAATGTGATTAGGGAAATAAAGACGGTGTGTGTTTGTGTGTGTGTGTGTGTGTGTGTGTGTGTGTGTGTGTGTGTGTGTGTGTGTGTGTGTGTGTTTTAGTAGCTGACACGCCATGGGCCATCTGAGACGATAAGTAGGTTTGATTATGTTCATTACATGGGGTTTCCAGGATAGATCTACGGGTTATGGGTACGTTGAACATGTTTAAGTCATTACAGTGTTGAATTGCAGTGTTCTGAATGGTCATTAGAATGAGATTAGTGAAATTACTGCTTCCCCTTTGGGAGATGCTTCACACGTCCGAGATGGAGTAAGAAATATACTCAGTGCGAGAAGAAGGGACGATAATTGAAGAGAGGAAGAGGATGAAACTAAGGTGAAGTATAATGAAGGAAATCCTCGTCTTGGGAATGAGAAGAGTTAGTAAGTGAAGAAAGATCATTACTGGGGAGAAGAAAACGGGTTGGCTCTAGGACAGAACTCCTGTTGACAATGTAAAAAAAAGGCTAGAGTCTCTCCGTTCACGACGACCATGATGGAACGACTGGGGAAGAACCGACGAAGAACAGAGAGACGCGGGAAAGCCAATCGAAGGAAGATGTTCTTAGTAAAAACTTGTGCCATTCTGACGGACGTGTTAGAGATCTTGAGGGCCGCAAGAGACTCACCAAAACCCATGAGAACTCAGAGGCGGAGGTGATTCACCTACGATAGATCACCCTTGAATAGACCTTGCACCACGAGAGCCATAAGGGTGATCTGAAAGAAGGAGAAAACGTTTCTCATTGCTTACTCAGGAAAGAGAGTTAAGGAGACTTTCTTCTTTTTTTTAAGATTTCGGCGACAGTATTAAAAGAGAAATCGGTACTGTACTTGACTCCTTTCTCATGGATGGGCTGGACCAAGAGTAGTGTTCAAGATGAAATCATTTATTTCTTTCTTCTTTTTTAGACAGACGAAACGAACCAGCTCAGATCAGGTTGGACGTACGTGTGTGCATGTCTGTGTTCGTGAGAGGACAAACATTATCATGTTCCTCCCTCATCCTGCAGGTACTGAATGCAAGTGATGGTGACGTCTGAATGGATTCTGCTTCTGTTCATAATGTGGGAAAATCCGTCTGAGTTTCACACAGTTCCCTCTCCTTCATGGTACATGTACTGCTCATTATGTCTTTAATATCATTCCATAGGTGCAGAGATGTCCTATGTGTATGGCGAAACCACCCGGTCCTGAACCACTTTTTACACTAACAGAAACCACGTTTGTTTTCATAATTGTATGTTAACGTCTTCAGGCCCACCACAGTGAATGGTCTGCGTCATCGTTGTTTGACTTTAATCTGATTTTAAAACTGTTAAACAAACTACTTGAACCACACACGCACACACACACACACACACACTATATGTATATATATATATATATATATATATATATATATATATATATATATATATATATATATATATATATATATATATATATATATATATATATATATATATATATATATATATATATATATATATATATATATATATATATATATATATATATATATATATATATATATATATATATATATATATATAATCACCCGCCTTTCTTTATCCTCCTTCTCCTCTCTGATATGTTCCCATCACTTCATATTTTCTTACTTTTCGTGTTTCATATCACTCGTCTTCTTCTCGACCTCCTCCCTCCTGTGTGGTCACAGTGCTGTGTACAGGACGACCCCCCCGGCACTAGCAACACACACAAGTCGCCACCTCCGTCCAGATGAACTACCACCATGGTGGAGTGTCGGCAGTCAGGATCCTTAACCAGGTATTAACGAGGGTGTCGTGTAATCACTAGGGGCCATCTAATCATATCACATTCAAAGAAAAAAAATAGTAATGAGAATGAAAGAATACAAAGTCTGACTCTGATGATATATGCAAATGAAAGCAAAGAGACTAAAAGAAAAATGTTATCATAAGTAGAAAAAAGATAATAATGTTTATACACTTAGGTTGTAGTATACCCGAATGGGACGTCATGTTGGCTGTCATGCATATTCATGATACATAGCTCCGGCCACCACCAAATGCTGACGGGTTTGCTTGAATAGGATTCACAGCGACGTGTGTACCTCGTTCTTGGAGCAACAGTAATCATGTGAGTGCCTTCGAACGCCAGAGTGTGTGTGTGGGTGCCTTTGACTGTGTGGCCTTACAATGGGAAGACGCAAGATGTATTCTAATTGTATGTGGATTGAATATTACTGTCTTAGCGTCTGTAGGAGTGATTGACTATATGTATTGCAATTATGTTGCAGTAATGAGGAAAAACTTTGTTCTTTGACTTCAAAACAAACCATAGAAACTGTGACCTGTGTTTTCTTACTTGTTCACAGTTTCCCTGTTTCTCCTTGGTCATTTCTACTTTCGACTTGTACATTCTCTTTGTCAACTTCTCTTCACTCATCCTCTCCATATATAAAATACAATTATCCATTCAATAGTTTCATTTGTCTACGCGATAACTCATATATTCAAGTTCCAATTTCCTTCCATATTTCTTTATTTGCTTATTTGTTATATGTGCATTTTCTTCTTCATCTTCCATACCCCTTTTTAACCCCATCAAAAAATTATCATTAATGCTACCTTTACAGTAATCGTACCTATCTTATGCCATAACATATTTTGATTAATCTTTTGATATCGCTATATTTTCTTATTTCCTTCTTTATGATCTGTTAATTCTTGTACATGATTTACCCCGTTCTTAGTCTACAAAATCAATTGTCTATCTTATTTCATAATTCGTTTCTTTTCATTTGCTTTGCTCTTCATATGAAGGTGCTTTGTGACTTCTTTTTCCATTGCTTTATTCACTGAGTTATCTTAATTACCTCTATGACGTATCAATTTCTCCTATGTCTTTGTCTTCTATAATGTCTCAGCTACCTAGTCTATACACACTATATTTCCCTTCAAAATTGCAAGAGCACCGCAGGTGACACACCTCTCGACCTCCACTCTCCTCTCCCTGCCTTTCCTCCGTCTCCTTGAAGGACTTTCCTAAAAATAACACCAAACAGAACCTGACAAAATACAATGAAGGACTTTTCTTGGTGACCTACATTTCCATAAGGAGTTCCAGGACATATTTATGCATCCTGATAATCCCCCGGAGTCCAAAAGGTGACGTCAAGGAAGATCTTTTTCGCAACGGTGTTCGCTCCCTCTATATATATATATCCCCCCACCTTACCCAACCCCACGTTGAAGGGTTCCATTGGTGTTCCCTCTGACACTTAATTCTCTGGGATAGGGTCCAATCTCTCTGCTAGAGCTGAGCATCAGAGTCTCGCAAAAGCTATGTCACATCCCCTATAGTATCTACAGTGCTGAAACAGGGGGAAAAAAAAGGCATAAGTCATACTCTAAAATGTCTCTTATATTCATAAGTTATAGAAGACTTTATAGGAAAAATAAATGAATGATAATATCATAACTCATATGAATACTCAAAACTTCAAAGGGTTGGAACCCTTCTGTTGATGGAAGATCAATTCTCGTAATCTGCCACACTTGTTATAGACTTGCTGTTCATCACTGGTGCTTCCGAGAAGACCGATGCCCACGAGCCAATGAGAGGACCTTGTCGTCAGGAGCAGAGCGCCCTTCCGGGGAACTACATGGCATCATGAGTCTTCCAGTGATGTGACATGAAACTTACTTCTTAAGTGGGAGGATCAACTTCTTCCTCTCCTTCCTATCTCCTTCCTTATAGAATATTCGTGATAATGCAGATGATAATGATAAAAAAAACGAGATGAATGTCGCCCCGAGTTGTTAAGATATCTTGCAAATGGCACTGATTTAAAAAGAGAAACCGAAGTCAAGACTCAAATTCGTCAAAGAAATCAGAATATACATTGATAATCAACTGACTGATATAATCATCGTTAAATCTTTTCTCTAATCACTAATCATCAATGATAACTTTCGTTCATTACTAGGCTAAGAAAAAATTATCTCAGTAACAACGATCAATTCGAATATTTTGCTCCTCCTCCGATGGGACATCAGAACCAGCTCATACAGAGGCAACGACCCATCAGCTACCGAGACGCCGTCAGAGAATATGAGCGTCGTCGACAGGTCGTCTCCCATCTGTGACTCAGAGCAATCATGGTAGGGCACAACTCGAGCCGTCCAGAACAAAGGGGATTCCTCCGCATCCCAGATCAATACTGATTGCTGGCGAGAACGCACGCCAGAACCATCATCGAGTAACTGAATTAATCTGCATGTCCTCAGCGCACAACCCGAACATTGACTTGGATCTTTGAGTGAAACATGTTTACGACATCACAAGTAACGACTCGATGATAGAGTGCAGACATAATGAACATTGGGTAAGTAAGGAAGTGGAAGAGAGAGGAAAGAAAGCAAGGTTGAATTGATCCCAGTATTCGAAATGGAACAGACGAACGCATTGTCACCAGAAGGCATATACATATATATATATATATATATATATATATATATATATATATATATATATATATATATATATATATATATATATATATACATATATATATATATATATATATACATATATATCATATAATGCCCTCCGATGGCAAGGATTCGAACCCAGCACCATTTGCGTGGTTGCTGGGTACGCTAATCGCTCGGCTATGATCGTCCCAAAAAGGGAATTGATCCTTCTTTTGCTAGTAATCGAATAACCTTCCTCTCACGTTTATGAGTAACCACAGTAACCAGTAGTTAGGAATTTTATGCAACTTACTATCACACATGTGGAGATATCAGATCACAAATATAGTGCATATGAACTCGCAATTTTCGTGGCTGGTGTCCCTCAAGGGTCTGTCCAGTCCCCTACATTTTTCCTCCTTTTTATCATCGATTTCTCTCCTCCACAAATAATCCAATGTACTCATACGCTGACAACTCAACACTGCTTTCATCCACATCCTTCAAATCTGCTCAACTCTTCCCTCACTCGATCTGCATCTCGTCTTGACACAGCTTCTTCAATAAACTCAGACATAGGCAGGATTTCCAAGTAGGACAGACAAAACCCTGCGAGATTTTAATGCCTACTTACCTTTCTATCAAAAACTCCCCACAACTCTCGCCTCTCCTTTGACAGTTTTATATTTCCAATTCTTGACTCAATAAACGTACTTGATATTACTGTGGCATCCACTCTTTCTTGGAAACCCAACATTACACGTATAGTTAAATCTGCTTCTAAGAAACTGGGTGTTCTGTTTCGATGTCGAAATTTCTTCTTTTCTGAACTGTTGCTCCGTTTATACAAGGGATTAATCTGTCCTTGTATGGAGTACTGCTCTCACGTCTGGGGTGGTTCTAGCTCTGTATGCTTACTTGACTGAGTCGAGTCGAGAGGGTCCGATTTATAAACTTCAAAACTTGACTCTCTTACCCTATGCCGCAATGTTGGTTCTTTTTCCCTCTTCTATAGGTATTTCTTTGTTTTTTCTCCAGAGAGCTGGCAGCCTGTGTGCCCCCACCACTAGCTAGACAACGCAATACTCGGCAAGATGATGCGTCACTTCATTATTGTGTGGCCGTTGGCAACTCAAGGGTGGGCCGTTTTGATACCTACTTCTTTCCCTGCACGTCGAAGCTTTGGAACTCTCTAACTTCCCATGTCTTTTCCAATGCCTATAACCTGGCACATTTCATAAAACCGGCTTTTCACATCCTTAAGATTTCATAGATACTTTCCCTTTTCTTTTCTTTTTCCGCTTCATAATTCTCTCTTTATTTCGATTAAGGTCCAGGCTTAATGTGGACTTTCATCCGTGACTGGAACTTAAAACATAAACAAGAACTATCATCTCATATTTGTCTGTCAAGTGCAGTGCAAATGTCATTAAAATATGCAGGTCTAGTACTTATATTTTCGCTATTCTTGCTGTTCGTGATTACAGACAGTGTTGAAAATTACCTCAAAGGCAATTTGATGGTGATTGCATGTACCAAACTTTTCGATGTAGACGAGATCTTCATTTGTACTTAGAACTAAGTTTGATACCTTCAAGTCTCGGGTAGGTTTCGGAACTAATTCTATTAAGTCACTGTCAAGCAAGATTGCATAGAGCCTACGGCCAGACGTACTGGAAAGGGATTTTCTTTCTGCATAGATACCGGTATATTAAGATCGAATCGTTTTCATTGCCAATCTCCGCTAACTTATCATAAATCTTTTCGTGTCTACCATTGCAGTCTGTGCGTGGGGAGTGTTAGCTAATCCCACGGAACATTATACTGCTTAACTGAGGGACAGAGGTAAACATAGCCTTGATAAGATAATATCCACACACGGCACGAATTCGAATTCATACCATTGCATCTCTCAGGCTGGATACGTGTCTAAATGTTTTCTGAGTTAGACATACGCATCAGAACATGTCCCATGTTATCTGCATACATCTGAACGTTACCCCAGTTCAGATACCTGTCTAGATATAGCAGGACGCTGATACATATCTCAACATTGCCCCGGCAGATGCACATGTGGCTGATGGCCAAGAAGAGGATACATTTCAACTTCGCTGGAGTGAACGACGGGCCTCATCATTAACAGGTTAGGGTGAATAGATCAACCCGTGTACGTGATGACATTTTTCTGTGCTGACGTAACCTCCTGGAGCAAGGGAGTGAATAACAGATGAAGCCTCAGTCCAGTGAAAACAGAAGATTAAAATGGTATCTTAAATGATTGACAATACTGTATATTATCGCCGAAAGTAAACCTTGCTTTTTTGTTAGTGAATGACGTGACATTTGCGTTGCTTAAAAGAAAAGTGTGTTAAGGTTCCAACATCAGTGGCGGCAGGAGAGGAGGTTGGCTGTATTGTGCATATGTCTCGAGGTAAACTATAAGAGAAACATCTACAGAAGTGCATAAGATTTCTGTTTGACCTCATGGCACATACAAGGTGTTATTACTACTGATACTACTATTACTACTACTACTACTACTACTACTATTATCATTGTCATTATTATCATTATTATCAATAATATTATTATTATCATTATTATTATTATTATTATTATTGTTATTATTATTATCATCATTATTATCATTACTATGATTATAATTATTATCATTGTTATTATTATCATTATTATCATTATCATTATTATCATTATTATTAATATTATTATTATCATTATTATTATTATTATTATCATTATTATTATTATTATTATTATTATTATTATTATTATTATTATTATCATTATTATTATTATTATTATTATCATTATTATTATTATTATTATCATTATTATTACTATTATTATTATTATTATTATCATTATCATTATTATTATCATTATCATTATTATTCATATATTATTTCTATCCACATCCTGCTTTGTTGCCCATTTTTTGCTCCTTCTACTTCTGCCATGTGGATCCTCCTAGTCATTCGCTCCTCACTCATCCTCTCCATTTGTCCAAACCATTTCAGCAATCCTCGTCAGCTCTCTCATATATACTTCTTTTACAAACATATCTCTCTCATACCCTAGTATTTCTTAATCTATCAGCCCTTCTCACACCACTCCTTTCTTTTAATCCAGTACCCACGCCTGGTTTCTATATAAGACAATTGGAACCATTGCAACACCAAGCAAGTCCATCTTTTCCCTCCCATTGAGCCCAGGACCACCCCCTCACCCACCCTATGCCTCTTTTCAGCTTCCATAGTTTCATTTACTCTCAGGTATCCAAAACATACCAGTTTTCCAAGTTCTCTTCATTCAAACTCACACTCCACCTTACATGTCTCTTTCCACTGTTAAACCTATTAATCGTCTTTTACTCCCTGTTACACTGGCAGTTTTCCTTTCACACAGTCTCCGAAGCTCACATACCAGCTTCTACAGGTTTCCACTCAGTACAGTGCCACCAGCATCGTATCATCAGTAAACAGCAACTGATTCACAACATCTCTACACACCCTCTCCACCCCAACCTCTAAGAGACGGCAGATCTGTTCCTCTGTCGAAGACCTTTGTATTCACCCTCCTCACCGCCGCATCCATATACAAACTAAAAAGCTTTGTTGACGAAACACACCTCCTGTTTCAGACCCATCCTAACCTGAAGCCACTTACTCTCCTTTTTTTCCTAAACGCTCACACACCTTACTCACCCTAGAAATAGTCTTCAGTGATTCTCGGAGCTTTCGTACCACATCATATATTCATAACACCTTCCACAGTGTCTCTGTCAACTCTGTTATACACTTCTTCAGGTCCAGAAACGTCAAATACACTTCCTGCTGTTTCTCTAATTATTTCACACTTATTCTTCAAAGCAGACACACAATCCGCACATCCTCTACCACCCCTAAAGCCATTTTTTCATCTATAATCTGAAGCTCTGTGCATGCCACCATCCTCTCAATCACAGTTCTTCCAAACAACTTACCAGGGACATTCAGCTCACTTATTTTTCCGTAATACGAACATTTACTTTTTCTCCTCCTTGCCTTTATAAATTGGCATTGTACAGGCATTCCGCCAGTTCTCAGGCACCTCACTATGAGCCATAGACACACTATAGAATCCTAACTTATCAGTAAACAACACAGTCACCTCCTTTCTTAAAAAAGTTCATCTACAATTCCATTCCCCCTGGTTGCCTTGCCACACCTCGTCTTAAGCTAGGCTATCACCACCTCGTCTCTTTTCACTTAACCACTTTCCTTGACTTTCTCACTCTGCATACCTTCCCTGCCTAATCTCATCCTATATGCCACCCTAGCATCAAATAAGTATGTATAACAAGTTTGCTGATACTCATTAACCCCAACTCTCATTTATCCTCTTCTTCAACCCCTGCATTTTTCTCTTAACTTCCTGCCGCTTTTCCTTGTATACCTTCCAATCTCTCGTACTCCTTCCCTATATGCAACTCCCATACGCCTATTTTTTCCCTTTTATAAACAACTTTGATATCACTCGCTACCTCCCACCTCCGAATACCTCATACTTCTTTCGCATGTGTCATCACACCTCTATGTACCTTCTATTCCCCGCCCACTCCCCTCACTTCATTTACTCTCACATATGGCCAACCTACACTCAACCCCTCTTGATATCTCCTGACACGAGGTTACTCACTTTCAATACTCTCTTCCCACCCAGATAATTTTCTCTTTTCCAAAAGCTTCTACAAATTTTCACCCCCTTCTCCACCAAACAATGATCAATGACCCCACTAGCATTCCCTCTTTGCACATTTTGCATCCAATGGTATTTCTTTTTTACACCTATCAATTAGTACATAATCCAATAATGACTACTTAACATCTAACCTTCCCACCCACATAAACTTATGTAAGTCTCTCTTTGTAAGGCAGTTGTCACAAATCACCAGTTTTTTTATCAGAAAATTTACTCTACAAGCTGTTCATCAGTTTATTTACATCAGTGGGTACCCAGTTCCCCCAGTTATACCCTCAATTATACCCCACACTCGCTATCAAATCATCCATCCCTAATACCTTGTCTCCTGCAGCAAAGTTACTTGCATACTCATTCAGCTCCTCCCACAACACTTGCCTTTCTTCCTCCTTTCTCTTGAATCCAATGCATAAGCACTAATATTTACCAGTTGTCTTAATCCACTTTCATTTTCACCAACACCTGCCTGGGGCTCACTTTCCTTCACCCTTTTACACATTTCTAAAACTCCCTCAGCATAAATTCTACCCTTTCCTTCATAATCGTCCCAGATTGTACTCTTGAGACATTTCCAAACCATTCTTCGTCCTTCCCATGAACTTTGTTTCACTCAGAGCCAAAACATCTAAGATCCTCGCCTCAAACAAACCACCGATATCTCTCTACTTTTTCATTTTGGTTACATCCACACACACATCCGAACATCATAGCCTAAGCTTTGCCCTCCCCACTTGCTTCCTGGTCCAACTTTCAGATACTGATGTCTCTGAAGGAAGCATTGATAATCCTCCGCTCCCACAACTTTTCGTCGCCTTTTACGACACGCAGGGAATACGTGAGAAATCCTTCCCACCAGTTTTTATTTTTCCATGAGAAGGAATAAAGAAGGAGGCCAAGGGAGGATTTGCCCTCTTTGGTTCAGTCGTTTGTTCTTAACGTTACGTCGCTAACATGGAAAATGGCGAATATGTATGAAAAAATAATGTTACGTTTATCATTATTAATATTATTATTATTATTATTATTATTATTATTATTATCATTATTATTATTATTATTATCATTATCATTATTATCATTATTATTATTATTATTATTATCATTATTATCATAATTATTATCATTATCATTATTATCATTATTATTATTATCATTATTATTATTATTATTATTATTATCATTATTATTATTATTATTATCATTATCATTATTATTATTATTATCTTTATCATTATCATTATCATTATCATCATTGTTATTATTATCATTATTATTATTATTATTATTATTATTATTATCATTATTATTATTATTATTATCATTATCATTATTTATTATCATTATTATTATTATTATTATTATTATTATTATTATTATTATTATTATTATCATTATTATTATCATTATTATTATTCTTATTATTATTGTTATCATTGTTATTATTATCACTATTATTACTATTACTATTAGCATCATTATTCATTTATCTATTTTTATGACACTTTGTCGCTGTCTCCCGCGTTAGCGTGGTAGCGCAAGGAAACAGACGAAAGAATGGCCTAACCCACCCACATACACATGTATATACATACACGTCCACACACGCACATATACATACCTATACATTTCATCGTATACATATATATACATACACAGACATATACATGTATACACATGTACATAATTCATACTTCCTGCCCTTATTCATTCCCGTCGCCAACCCGCCACATATAAAATGACAACTCCCTCCCCCAGCACGTGCGCGAGGTAGCGCTAGGAAAAAAGACAACAAAGGCCATATTGGTTCACACTCAGTCTCTCGCTGTCATGTATAATGCACCGAAACCACAGCTCCCTTTCCACATCCAGGCCCCACAAAACTTTCCATTGTTTACCCCAAACGCTTCACATGCCATGGCTCAATCCACTGACAGCACGTCGACCCCGGTATACCACATCGTTCCAATTCACTCTATTCCTTGCACGCCTTTCACCCTTCTGCATGTTCAGGCCCTGATCGCTCAAAATCTTTTTCACGCCATCCTTCCACCTCCAATTTGGTCTCCGACTTCTCGTTCCCTCCAACTCTGACACATATATTCTCTTTGTCAATCTTTCCTCACTCATTCTCTCCATGTGACCAAACCATTTCAAAATACCCTCTTCTACTCTCTCAACCTCACTCTTTTTATTACCAAACATCTCTCTTACCCTTTCGTTACTTACTCGATCAAACCTCCTCACACCACATATTGTCCTCAAACATCTTATTTCCAAAACATCCACCATCCTTCGCACAACCTTACCTATAGCCTACGCCTCGCAACCATATAACATTGTTGGAACCACTATTCCTTCAAACATACCTATTTTTGCATTCTGAGATAATGTTCTCGCCTTCCACACATTTTTCAACGCTCCCAGAACTTTCGCCCCCTCCCACACCCTGTGAATCACTCCCGCTTCCATGGTTCCATCCGCTGCTAAATCCACTCCCGGATATCTAAAACACTTTACTTCCTCCAGTTTTTCTCCATTCAATCTTACCTCCCATATGACTTGTCCCTCAACCCTACTTTACCTAATAGCCTTGCTCTTATTCACATTCACTCCCAACTTTCATCTTTCACGCACTTTACCAAACTCAGTCACCAGCTTCTGCAGTTTCTCACCCGAATCGGCCACCAGCGCTGTATCATCAGCGAACAACATCTGACTCACTTCCCAAGCTCTCTCATCCACAACAGACTTCATACTTGCCCCTCTTTCCAAAACTCTTGCATTCACCTCCCTAACAACCCCATCCATAAACAAATTAAACAACCATGGAGACATCACACACCCCTGCCGCAAACCTACATTCACTGAGAACCAATCACTTTCCTCTCTTCCTACACGTACACATGCCTTACATCCTCGATAAAAACTTTTCACTGCTTCTAACAACTTGCCTCTCACACCATATATTCTCAATACCTTCCACAGAGCATCTCTATCAACTCTATCATATGCCTTCTCCAGATCCATAAATGCTACATAGAAATCTGTTTGGTCTTCTAAGTATTTTTCACATACATTCTTCAAAGTAATCACCTGATCCACACATCCTCTACCACTTCTGAAACCACACTGCTCTTCCCCAATCTGATGCTCTGTACATTATTATTGTTATTATTATGATTATATTATCATTTTCATTATCATTATTATTATTATTAGTATTATAATTATTATTATTATTATCATTATAATCATTATTTATCATCATCATTGCCTCTAATAATAATTATGATAATATTAATATAATAATGATGATAATGATGATAATAATGATAATAATAATAATAATAATAATAATAATAATAATAATGATAATAATAATAATAATAATAATAATAATAATAATAATGATAATAATGATAATAATAATAATAATAATAATAATAATAATAATGATAATAATAATAATAATAATAATAATAATAATAATAATAATAATAATAATAATAATAATAATAATAATAATAATGATAGTAATCATAATACTAATAATAATGATAAAGATAGTAATGATAACAATAATAATAATAATGATAATAATATCATTATCGTTATCATCATTGTTATTATCATTATTATCATTATCATTATTATCATTATTATCATCATTATCATCATTATCAATAATACTGTATTATCTCCACAATCATCATTATCGTTATAATTACTATCATTGTTATGATACTGATTATCATTATCTCTAACATTAGTACAATCTTCGGTGATAATAATGATGACTGTATTAGTTACAAGGCCATGGATGGACGTGCTCATCTGAGTGTTATCATTAATGATAATACAGTGATAAGTTTTAACATTATGATCACTGGTATTTCTTTATATCATCATTATTACCTTTAATATCATTAACCTTGTGACACATAAGTGATAATTATGTCATTACCATTATTTTTAACATTATCCTTAATGGTAGTAATCGTATTCATTATCAGAAATAGTTATAGTATTACTTAAGGCATAGCTATACATGTAATTAATGTCTATGATTCTCATCATCATCTTTCCTATCATCATGATTATCACTATGATCAATAATGATATTTTTTACAAATTATCATTTACTATAATTCTCAATGCCTTTTGACTGATATAGACTATTCATTATCAAAGAGGAGGATTAGAGATAATCCAATCGCGTTCAGGAGGAGGATTAGAGATGATCCAATTGCGTTCAGGAGGAGGATTAGAGATGATCCAATCGCGTTCAGGAGGAGGATTAGAGATGATCCAATCGCCTTTCAGAAACCAGCCCCAAACCCCACATATTGAAGAGCGTCCTCCCTAAAGGGGTCACACGAGAGCCAAGAAGAAGTTGGTCTTCTGCACACATTCAGGAGGAGGAGGAGGAGGAGGAAGAGAAGGAGGAGGTGAAGGAGGAGGAGGAGGAGGAAGAGGAGGAGGAGGTGAAGGAGGAGGAGGAGGAGGAGGAAGAGAAGGAGGAAGGAGGAGGTGAAGGAGGAGGAGGAGGAGGAGAAGGAGGAGAAGGAGGAGGAAGAGAAGGAAGAAGAGGAGGAGGAGGTGAAGGAGGAGGAGGAGGAGGAGGAGGAGAAGGAGGAAGAGGAGGAGGAGGTGAAGGAGGAGGAGGAGGAGGAGGAGGAGGTGAAGGAGGAGGAGGAGGAGGAGGAGAAGGAGGAAGAGGAGGAGGAGGTGAAGGAGGAGGAGGAGGAGGAGAAGGAGGAGAAGGAGGAGGAAGAGAAGGAAGAAGAGGAGGAGGAGGTGAAGGAGGAGGAGGAGGAGGAGGAGGAGAAGGAGGAAGAGGAGGAGGAGGTGAAGGAGGAGGAGGAGGAGGAGGACGAGGAGAAGGAGGAAGAGGAGGAGGAGGAGCAAATGCAGCATCAGAGAAACACGCTCTGAAAAATGGCCTTGACGTAGGAGACAACGGCTCTAGCGATTGGCTTTCCCGAATTAAATAATCATGCATCCAGTAGCCAGACTTCCTGAAGCATCTTCTTGCTGACGTTCAACTACATGAAGGATCTTGTTGCTGACGTTCAACTACATGAAGGATCTTGTTGCTGACGTTCAACTACATGAAGGATCTTCTTGCTGACGTTCAACTACATGAAGGATCTTGTTGCTGACGTTCAACTACATGAAGTGTATCTATCCACCTCACAACCAGTGTATTGGTGTTGATAATTTAGGTACGAAACACCCCATTTTCCTTTTTAGATAACTATTTGTATGTTATACAAGGCTTCATGCGTTTTCTCGTCTCTCTTATAGAAGGTAAATTCTCTTACTATGATGCCAATGTCAAGTGAGAAGGAGAGTAGCTTCGCATCACATCATCTACATTCGATATTATTAGAAATTTCTTGAAATCCTTTGGTTTTAAATGTATTGTACACATGGTGGTGGTGATTGTGGTGAACTTCAGGTACCAGGAAAATGTTTGATCACTGTCACTGGGCCTTTACTCGAGCGAACTTGGATGAGGTGTTTTCTTCCTCACGATGATCGCGTACCATCTCACAAAACAATGGGGTCTGTCATTCTCCGAAGAAAACTTGACTCGGCATTCGGTGGTAATCAGGAGTTCCGTCCTTTACCTAAATGTCACTAAGGAGATGCTGGACTCGCTCGCCAACCTGATATACACGATTGACGATGGGAAAGTTCGGAGGGAGGAGCTTTGGTTGACGCGTCCCAGTAAAATTAGCAGGGGGGGTCTAGGATTAAAAAAAAGAAGGTCAGTGGTAGTAATTTTCACGACTGTCGCTCACAAACCTTTTGGAAGCATCAGAGATTTCCGTGAGTGGTATCAGATGATCTTCTGTCTTTAAAAAAAGTACCATCATTAACGCTTCTGAGGTGAATGAACAATGAACCATCTCGTGTTAATGAACACTTCTTCACCTGACATAAAAGTCAGCAAAACTATCTTGAACTGTTCGTCCCTAAACACAAAATCATTAAGAGAGAGAGAAAAGAAAATTAATCAGACATATTTGGAAGTTCGCGGATTCATTTGAATACAACAAAACAATAGAACATAAACGGAGAAAGAATATTCCATAAACAAAACTGATTATATTACGTTCTTTAACTGAAAATGCAACAATCATCGCTGCACAAAATACACAAATTATGCGTATAAGATAAACCGTATTATTCATCATCTATAGAAAAATAGAAATTGTCTGAATAGATTATGATCTAATACTGTGCTTCGCGACGTTAGCGTGTGAGCCAGAATTTTGCAATTCTTGTGTTGCTCAATCCTGTTGTAGAGGAAGCATTCGTTCCAAAGCCAATGTCGTGAAATTGGAGTGTACTTGCTAATACTGTCGTATTTTCCTGTCCTTATCCAATTCGTTTAGTCTGCTTCGCCTTTGGATGTAATGGAAGTGTATGTTCTGGGAGTGAGTTGTGTGAGAATAGTATCTATGAGGCTTGATTTACGTACATGATATTCTTTACAACTAGTGGCGGAATGTCAGGTGTGTAGGTAAAGAATAGTGTTGGTGATACAATCCCGCCCTGCAGGACCACGCGTAGCGGAGGACATACTGATAACATGAGAGAACTGGTGATAATTTCTGCAGTACGTTGGTTGCTGAAGCTACACCGTTGTCTTACTGTTGTATCTGGCATGTCTGATTGTAGGGAGTGGCACGTGATGCTTCAACCTACGTAGATAATTGTCAAGTTTGTTACGAGAATGAAGGTAAGTCCATACCACATCTTCCAGTGTTACAAGACGTCTATGGGAACGTGTGAGTGAGTATGGATATCCCAAGTGGATTATACCCTACTCACCGATGTATACCGATGGATATCTTCTTGTTATTATAGATACATTCACTCGATACTGTGACTCGTTCCTATCCCGGATCAAACAGCGAGAACTCTGGCTATCGCTTTCAAAGAACCCGTTTTCTAGAGAGACATAACACACCATAATACCTAGTCACAGACAATGGAGACGAGTTTGATAACGCGCTGCTGTCTGAACTCCCTGGATTGTCTCACATAAGGAAATGTAACACCGTAGCCTATCACCCACCCAGCCTGTAATGGCTTGGCTGAAAGGCTTGCTCGAAAGATTCTGGAATACCTACGAGCACACATTAACTAGGACGACTGGCTATCTGACGTGCAAAGTTGAGCTACGTCAATAATACGATAACTAAAGCATCTTCACGATCATGGTGCCTTGCCCCAAGTGCTGTATACAAGCGAGCGGGAGCACCAGTGTTGGGTACGAGCGGGTCGTAATGCCGTCTACCAGCAAGAAGGAATTCGTCTGCGTGTCCTTCACCTGCAGGAGATCCTCGGCCACCACAGGGAGCAGCCAGTACCCGGTCCGCCGTCGTCTCCGGCTCCGACGTGGTCATGATCATCGCCGTCTGCTCCTCCGTCTGTGTGTGTCGCTGTCAGGCTTGGTCATGACCGTGATCCTCCTGAACCGGAGGTGACGGGGCGCTTCCAGGGGCACCTGCTGACTACCAGGGATAACCTCCGTGCCTGACCGTGACCTCCCACCACCACCACCACCTCCCGCTGTGGTGCAGGTCGCCACGCCCTCCTGTGTGAGGGTGTCAGCTGCATACAAGAACCATATGACGGGCGGACGACTTTGCAAAAGACGACGAAGGTTCGCATTCAAGACCGAGGTAATGCGCAGATTATAAACGAAAGATAGGAAAGTGGCTGGCTTAACCACAGTATAAATTGTGCTGCCCGACACTGGTGCCATCTATTGACTTTCCAAAAAAAACTCGACTAGTTTACAGATGCCAGATATTTCCATATACGAGTGTTACTAGATACTTCAAGATATTCAATCAAACATGGCTGGCACCATTATATACAATATCATATACAATATACCTTTTTATTATAACAATGAAATATAATTCTTATGTTTCACTATTTCAATATATCTTAACCTTACCTTTATTTCCTTTTTATCTGAATTTAGCTATGTCTCAAACTTGTCCATATTTATATAAATCTTTCCACTACACTGACACAGCTGTTTATCAGTTGTTCTCTATATAATGGGAAAAATAACTAATGGATGTTAGTTGCTATCTTATCACCAAAATTACCTCAGGCAGGACACCTTCCTATAAAAGTCCTGGTGTTAAACAAGATTTCTTTCCAGAGGCTTCTTATTCAACTACGTACTTACCGCTACATGAATTTTTGAATATTCTACACAGTATACTTACATACTTGACGATAACTTAACAAAAGGTTGATCTATTCACTTCAATTCTATTGGCATATTTTTTTCATACTGTACAGTACAATACCCAACTATATATGAAAAAGATGTACATACAATACGGTAAAGAAATACCTACAGTGTAAGCACATGATGCTAGAAACTAACGTTACAAGACATCTAAAATTCGGTTCCTCTTCGTTACACAATTCACTGAAACGTAACGCTTCAAAGGCCACTGAACCTCCTTGTTCAAACACCAGCGACCATAACACGTGGACCAGTTAGTACTCACACTCCACTCCTGGGTTGTAGTTAGCACTATCCTCACACTATCAATAATGCTACACTTATAGCATAGGATACCAGTATCTCGTAGGAGTATGTCAAGTTGTCTTAGGATACATAGACCAGGTCTGGCGCCAAGCTCTCCACACCATGGACGCCTTGGTGAATTTTGCTGTCCTTGGCTGCACGTATCTAGTATTAGGACCAGGTTTACAGCACCAGCCAAAATAGTCCAACAGCCACGAAATTAAGGAGGCGCCATCCACCTCCACACCAGCCGTTTCTCAGCACCATAATACGCCCAAGATTTCTGCAATTTTCGACGCACTCTAATTACTATTACGTCCCACACATTCTCCAAATTATCCTCAGAGTTTCATTTACATACATGCTACGTCCCCATCCCCTATCACGATCACGGACCAGCTTATTTGTTGTTTTTTCTCTAGCTCTCGGTCAATGAATGGCACATCTCTTGTTTAAAAATGGCCGGGGTTCTCTTTCCCTTCACCAGCGCCACCTACACCAACGCGCGACAAATTTGAATTACTCACTCGCGCTCATTACATATGAAAAAGAAAAATTATAAATCTTTTTTAATCAGATTACAAAATAATCACAGCACATGTTACAGTATTTTGTAAGAAACAAATTATAGAATAACTAAGGACATAGAATGAGAACAAAGCTAAATTGATATATCTACAAAATCATAGAAACTAAGCAACACAAATATATATACAAAAATCATAGAAGCCAAATCGCAAAAATTCATATATTTACAAAAATCCTGGAAACCAGCAACACACTAACAGTAAAAAGAAATGGCAAAGCTTAAATAAACACCAGTGTAAGAACTGTGTGCACCCTGCTGTGCATCAATCAAATAAAATGCAGACTCTATGTAGAAAAACAGTGTCTATGTTTAACTTTTTCATACAGTCACCATTTACAAAAAGCTGTCTAGTAACACACACAGATTATGTTGAACCAGAAGTATGACATGATACGTCAACATATGTCTGATAATTCTTCCGTGATAGAGTGACAGCCACAGACATATACACTAGGGAATGTAACAAGTCAGCTGACACCACCGGACATTTTGGGGAAAATTGGTCATGATTAAAAACTTCGTGAGGACTAAAACTGACTTTAGATTCGTAGGTTTCCACACAGGGTGACACTACAGCAGGACACAGGTACAAGCTCACTCACAGTCACACTGGAGAAGTGAGGGAAGAACACGGGGATAACCTGCTACGGTGCCAAGATCCAGCCCGACCTCCTGAGGGTGTAGATCAAGATGATCCAAACTGCACACTCATCTTCCTCCTCTCCCTCCTCCTTACCAGGTGGTGGTCCACTTACCATTCCTACACCTGAGGTATCACATCGCTAGAACTTACGTACGTCACCCACACATTGAGGCCTAGTTTATCTTCTTAGTGTTAATCTGATCTTGTGCTGACATTATGTTGCTCCTTCTCGTCCATGTGGTGACCGGGAGGGAACGTTGGACCAGGTGGTACGTACGTATGGCCAAGCTGCCTGGTCACTCTGCCACGGAATGTGTCACTCATTCGTCATTTGTTTGTCGTGATGATACAAACTCACCGACCCCCGACCATACTGGACATTCTCACGCATCTCTCGGAGCAACTGGCCTCTGCATTAAACCCAAGTGCAAAACTTATGTGATCAGGCACCACCTGCTCTCCTCACTCCTCACTGGATGTGTCTTGTCTCGCATCACTTGCCAAAGCTGGCAACAGGCAACTCCTGCAGTAGACTCTTCTTCCCCAGCTCCTAAAAGCCTGAGGCTCGTAGAAGGAGGAAAATAGGTCTTTTTGATGCAATTGGAAGTGTAAATCAATGTTTTCTTTGGTTTAGCTACAGAAGGGGATGTAGATGATGTCCTCCAACGAATTGATGTCATGCAAGAAAGAGTCGACCGTCATGAACTTGTAACTTAACGCTCACTCTCATATGTTAGCAACAGACGATAGATATATTATGAGGATTACCAGTACAGTAAATAGCAGATACAGTCAACCTTTTAGCTAGTACTATAAATGTAATACATTACGGTATGGTAATATCGGCCCTCATTCATTCCCTGTCAGAGCGAGTCAATTCTTACAGTCATTACTTCATTGATTTGGTGGCTTGTTAAACAAAGGGATGGTATCTTCATACTTGTTCCTATACAGCGAATTAGCGAGAGTCGTGGGGCTGATACTACAAATGTATAAAGTCAATTCAGCGGTGCTTCTCAGTAAGTCAGAAAATTATCATAGTCTTCTTACTGCTCGAGGAAAACCAGCAATGTTGACATTTCATCTGCCTTTTGAAGACTCGCAGAAGTTTTCATTGTACTCTATAATTTCCTTCTCGAGTAAGGTAGAAAACCACACAGTTCACATTAACAATGTAACTCAATCATACTTTACCATGACCAGGACAATATGGCAACATGTCTCTCGTGCTGTCATAACTTCATGTCTGAAAGGAACTGGTGATTTGATTTGTTCTCCAACCAATATTAAGTTGACAGCAATAAATGAAGATAATTAGAAGTGGAATTTAGTATCAGGACCAGATGTGTGGAGTCATTGCACTTTGGATAAGTATGAAGCTAACGACATATGAACAAAAGTAATGGGAGACTTAGTCTATCTGGATCTTCCTAAAGTAACTCAATAAGTATTGCCTGTCCCTCTGAGCAGGCCAAAGGGTATGACAGTTCAAGATGGTTTATATACATAGACCACCTCCTGTACCGTTGCAGTGTCGCAATATACTACAGTAGGGATGGCACTGGGTAAAGGAGGGACGATACGTGTGACTCCCATCACGTCATGATCTCTCAGGTTTTCTAAGGTCAATTATTCCATCTTCGCCTCTAATGTGTCTAAGTTTGTTCTCCCTACTGCCCCTCCAGAGCCAATATATCCCACAACCTCCACAAATCACCATCATCAGGTGATCTTCTCTAGTCACCCCAGTTACTTCTATAGAGATCTTGGTGTGTTAAAACATTTCAAAACAGGTGCAGAAGAATGCGGTTGGCAAGCCTGCTGCAACAGTGGTTTATCCTGAGGTGAATCACACAGCAGCTCAAAGGGAAGCCTGGGAGAAGATAATCACACAGCAGCTCAAAGGGAAGCCTGGGAGAAGATAATCACACAGCAGCTCAAAGGGAAGCCTGGGAGAAGATAATCAAATGAGGAGGAGTTGATTGAAACAGTGTAATCTGTTGATAACATTATTGTAAGATATCAATGATGGAGAAGATATTTGTGAATATAGTAACTGTATAGTAGACTAGTACATTTGAATCCTAAATGTCAACTATATGTATGTGTAAACTGCTTAATGCTACAGTATGGTCAGTAAAGGTGCCAAGGCGTACCTGGTGGCGGCGCCCAAGCCCTCTGTAATCTCCATAGAAAAACGGTAGAAGTTACCAGGGAAAGTACCAAGTGGTAGCGAGTGTCACCCAGTTTTAGACTCCCCACTCCGCCAGTGGCAAGAGGCTGGCACCGGGCAGTGGTAGAGGCGGTGATGGGTCGGCTTGGATACGAGACACACACTGGTCTCTTCACTAACTGATGTTCTCACCTCTTGTTTGTCATGCTAAAATTTAATGATACTCTCTCACCCCAACTCCCATTCGTCCTCTTTTTCACCTCTTACACCTTTCTCTTGACCTTCTGCATATTTCTTTTATACATCTCTCAGTCATTTGCACTATTTCCCCGCAAAAATCGTCCAAATGTCTCTCTTCTCTTTCACTAATAATCTTACTTCTTCATCCCACCACTCACTACCCTTTCTAATCTGCCCACCACCCACGCTTCTCATGCCACAAGCATCGTTTGCGCAAGCCATCACTGCTTCCTTAAATGCATCCCATTCCTCCCCCACTCCCCTTACGTCCTTTGTTCTCACCTTTTTCCATTCTGTACTCAGTCTCTCCTGGTACTTCTTTACAGAAGTCTCCTTCACAAGCTCACTTACTCTCACCACTCTCTTCACCCCAACATTCTTTCTTCTTTTCTGAAAACCTCTACAAATCTTCACCCTCGCCTCCACAAGATAATGATCAGACATCCCTCCAAAAGTCTCCCTTTCGCGCGCCTATCAATTAACACGTAACCCAATAACGCTCTCTGGCCATCTCTCATGTTTACATACGTATACTTATATATTACTTTCTTTTTAAACCAGGCATTCCCAATCACCAGTCATTTTTCAGCACACAAATTTACAAGCTCTTCACCATTTCCATTTACAACACTGGAAACCCCATGTACACCAGTCATTCCCTCAACTGCCATATTACTTACCTTTGCATTAAAATCACCCATTATAACTCGGTCTCGTGCACAAAAAATGCTAACACACTCATTCACCTGCTCCCAAAACACTTGCCTCTCATGATATTTCTTCTCATTCCCAGGTGCATAGGCACCAATAATCACCCATCTCTCTCCATCCACTTTCTGTTTTACTCATATCAATCTAGAGTTTACTTTCTTATACTCTATCACATACTCCCATCACTCCTGTTTCAGTAGTGCGACGCCTTCATTTGCTCTTGTCCTCTCACCAGCCCCTGACTTTACATATATATATATATATATATATATATATATATATATATATATATATATATATATATATATATATATATATATATATATATATATATATATATATATATATATATATATATATATATATATATATATATATATATATATATATATATATATATATATATATATATATATATGGGACATATACAACCTGCAATTTGGTTTTCTCTGTTGACAGTGGCGAGGTTGCATATGTCTTGTCATTTTTCTGTTCACTGCAGCTGGGGTGTATATAGCACAGTCGAGTTTCTCTGTTTACTGCAGCTACAGCACATATTTACAGCAAGTGAAAATTTGAAACAATCCATTTTAGCTGCCTGGTTCGTGGCGTAGGAGAGAGCTAAAAGTTGGCAGGGCCTCGCTGGCTCTCATTCATCAGAAACCCGAAGTCGTCTACCACAACGGCCACACGTGGTCCTGCCGAGCCACTTGAGACAACGGGATAAGATACGTCGGAAAGTGGAGTGTGGCGCTCTTCTGGACTCACCGGGATAGTGGGAGTACTTCCTCAGGAGGAGATGGTGGGAGTACTTCATCTGGAGGGGTTGGTGGGAGTACTTCATCTGGAGGGGATGGTGGGAGTACTTCATCCGGAAGAGGTGATGGGAGATAGTCAACGGGAGGGGCTGGTGGGAATGGTACCTGGTGAGGGGTATGGTGGGAATGGTTCTATTTCTGGGTGTTGTGGGAATGGTACCATGACAGGGTGTTGTGGGAATGGTACCATATCAGGGTGTGGTGGAAATGGTACCATGAGAGGCTGTGGTGGGAATGGTACCTGGTAAGGTTGTGGTGGGAATGATGCCATGTCAGGGTGCGGTGGAAATGGTACCATGAGAGGGTGTTGTGGGAATGGTACCATACCAGGCTGTGGTGGGAATGGTACCATACCAGGCTGTGGTGGGAATGGTATCATGTGAGGATGGTGGCAATACTACCATGTCAGGGTGTAGTGGGAATAATATAATTTATAGATTTAATTCACGACTTCTTGAACCTAGCTTAGTTCAAGTATGGGTATAGTTAAGATAAGGGTGTAGTGAAGATGAGTATGATATCCCTAGCATAGTGAAAATAAGGATAAGTTGAAGAAAGACAGTCCTGGAATGTAGCTTAGTGAAAATAAGGGTATTGTAAAGAAATGATGTAGTGAATATATTATTATAATTATAATTCACCTTTGGGTGCCGAAGATTCGAACTTCGATCCTATCGTGGGGTTGGGCGTTTTGAACTTCGATACCTAAAGGTAAATCGTTCCATGTTATCAGTATGTGTCTTAGATATGAAACCTTTACCGTAGCATTTAGGAATTTGCTTCATACTACCTACAACCCGTTTGGGTGAGGGCTTTCCCTACCATATCAGGTCATGGGACGTGACGGGTTGGTCTGAGAACAGACTGAAAGCTTTTCTTGTCTCATGGTACAATGGCAGCATACAGGCCTTCCTCAGGGTGGTTAGTACCTGGGTTTGGAATCCTTGACAATCAACTGTTAATCGCAATCATCTTCTCCATGTAGTGAAGATAAGGGACTAGTAAGGATGCAGATGTAGCGAAGATAAAAGTTTAATGAGAATTAGCCTTTAGCGAACATGGGGGTGTAGTGACGTTAAGGATGTAGTAAACATGTGGTGATGATGTCGTTGCTGTGAGGTTGAGGGTGTAGTGATGATGTAGTTTACGGAAGATTAGGTCGTACATTAAAAGGCCTTTTATATCTGAACCCAAGGGTCAAGGCCTTGAGCCTAGTTCATGAAGTGGTAGTGAAGATAAGAATGTAACGAGGGTGAGATTGCACTAAACATGTAGTTAAGTAAGGATAAGGTGTAACAATCATTTAGATCAGTGAAGATAATGGTGTAGTGAACATAGAGCTTCTGATGTTAGGGGACAGAAAACTGCCTAAGTACCTCCAGGTTGTCATAGGTGAAGAAGATGAGCAAAAGAATGGATCCGGAATTCCTCTCCTCCTGTACTATCATCCAAACAAGAAAACCTAAATCTTTTTCACTCCATCCTTGCACCTCCAATTTGGTCTCCCACTTCTCGTTCCCTCCACTTCTAACACATATATCCTCTTTGTCAATCTTTCCTCACTCATTCTCTCCATGTGACTAAACCATGTGACCAAACCATTTGAGGTAAATCTTCACTCTGACCTCTTCTCTGTTCCTTCATTTGGAAAATTAAAAACGAGAGGAGAGGAAACAGCATCACCACCTCCTGCGTCAGTGAAGTGGCTCCAGGAAACAGACAACAAAGGCCACATTTGTTAACATTCAGTCTCTAGCTGTCATGTGTAATGAACCGATACCACAACTGCCTATCCACATCCAGACCCCAGAGACCATTCTATGTATGGTTTACCCCAGACGTTTCATATGCCCTGGATCAGTCCATTGACAGCACTTCGACTGCAGTATATCATACCGTTTCAGTTCACTCTATTTTTTTGCACGCCTCTAACTCTTCTGCATGTTCAGGCCCCGATCGCTCAAAATCTTTTCACTCTATCCTTCCACCTCAGATATGATCTCCCTTTTTAGTATTATTTTCTGAAATCTTTGCTAGAAATACAGTCAGTATATTCATCATATCCTAACTGAACTCTTTAGGACACGGTTGATATATTGGTTCAACTTTTGACATCTTCACTACAAGATAGGATCACTCGGTTCATCATAACTTACTGATATCACCACGTCTGAATGTGATTAAGATGTCTTTCTGATATCTTCACTACAAAATCACTTAACTGACTCACTAGTCCCTTTTCATGACATCTTACCACAGGTGATATCTTCATTATGGAATACTATTGCTATTAATACTTATCCCGGTTAGTGATACATTCAGTACAGCATGTTTACTATAGAAGAAATTACCATATCTGTTTCTATTTTCCTATGACAATTTCATCACTATCAGTAAGATAACACTCACGAATTTCGGTGCAAACTCTCTTCTGTTTCTAGCGCTACATCCATCGCGACAACCAACCAACTAACTTGGAAGATATTGACCTCACGATCCACATCATACGTCATTGGTAAACAGGGAGGAACAATCCTCTGCTAGAATTACTACCTTGTCTATATTTCATGGCACTCACGTGGTCTAAATGAATTTTTTGCCGCTCCGATGTTTCATGAGCCATGCTAAAGATGAACGCAGATCAACTGCTATAAAAAGGAGTACTTAAGCAAACGGTGTTCAGACTTATAGAAGCACCATTCCCTGCTGAAATAGTGAGGAGGTACAGATACTTCAGGAGGCATTGTGGTTATTTCCGTATTCCCGAGGTCCCCCGGTATTTTGTGGCACAAGCAATATGCGAAGGAAAATTATTAAAAAGAGGACAAAAAGGCAACTTCTTCCTATATCATGAGAATGGAAGACAAGTTTGTCTTAAGGTCTTACACGGTGACAGTGCATCTGAGGAAACATGGATGTTGCTTTATCGCGAAGCAAGATATATGGTAAGAATGAAAGATTTCCCTGGCCTTTCACGCTTGGCTGGCGTTTCATTTTGGCCAATACCAACCATTGTGACGCTCTATGCTGGGATGCCTCTGTCACGGGCTCTGAAGGAGCATATCATTACCAAAAACAATTACATCTGCTATCTATTTCAAGTAGTTCACATCGTTAAAAGCCTAACTGAGCAAGGATTCTACCACGGCAAAATAAAAGCTAGCAATTTGGCGCTCCTGTAAACGAAGGACGGGCCTAGAATTACCCTTCTTGATTTCGACAAGATGTAAAGGTTCGCTCCTTTCCCAGAACATATGGAACCGTACAAATTATACCGTTCAGAAGACAATAGAAGAAGGCTGTACACCAACAACTTCTAAGTTTTTCAAGTTGGAAGATTGATACAGAAGTTTGCTTCATCATCTCGGAAATATAGATAAAGTATTGGCATCCTTCGCGCTAAAAGCAGTCATCGAGTACTATCCGTGTCCAACCATTTAGGCATTGCATATACGGTGTAAACGTTTAATGGTTTTACATTATCTCTCGAAAGCCTTCACTAGGGATGAAAATGTGGAGGGTTTCTCTTGGGATCCGTTTGAAATCAAAGCAAAGACAAAGTGGCCAAAGAAACCCAGGATAGAAAAGACGTAATTGCCGCCTTGTGTGGAACGTCTGGTCTCTCAAGCGGACTAGACATTACCATTGTCTCGTTTACCTCTCAAGACTCCAATATAGAGGTTGTGGAAGGGACTGGACTTTTAGAAAAAACCTCCGTCTCACAAAGTACTTTCGGACGAAGACCTCCTGGAAGAGGAGATGGGAACATCGGTAACCAGGAAATCCATCTTAAAGCGGAAAAGATCAACTTGTGACCTACGATTTATGGTAGAGGAGATGGGAACATCGGTAACCAGGGAACCCTTGTTAAAGCGGAAGAAATCAACTTGTGATCAAATATTTATGGTGGAGGAGATGGGAACACCGATAACCAGGAAATCCATCTTAAAGCGGAAAAGATCAACTTATGACCTACGATTTATGGTAGAGGAGATGGGAACATCGGTAACCAGGGAACCCTTGTTAAAGCGGAAGAGATCAGCATGTGACGAGCTATTCCAGGAGGAGGAGATGGGAACACAGATAACCAGGGAACCCTTGTTAAAGCGGAGGTAAACAACTTGTGATGAACACCCTCGAAGAAGAAAAGGGGTACAATGAAAACCAGGGATGATACATCGGAAACAAGGAAACCCCTGTTGAAGCGGAAAAGATTCTTGTGTATGGTAAACTACGTCCAACAACCAACTCCAGAAAGGGAGGAAGACGCCACACCTATTGGCATGTAAGTGGAAAAAAAATGAAAATCGGCAAGGTGAACTCGATTGAACTTCAGTGGCGATAGAGGTAGCGCTCCCGCCTGATGCACAGGGGTCCCGGGTTCGATCCTAGCTGAAGAGGTTTGTATGATCTATGAAGGTGCGCGTTCATATGCACGTTGTTCGTATATCTATCTATCTATCTATCTATCTATCTATATATATATATATATATATATATATATATATATATATATATATATATATATATATATATATATATATGTATATATATATATATATATATATATATATATATATATGCATATATATCATTGATTTACTTATTATACATTCTCGCTGTCTCCCGCGTTAGCGTCCTAGCTTCGTCTCTTCGATGTATATCAACATACCTATACATCTCAACGTATATATATATATACACACATAGACATATACATATATACACATGTACATAATTCATACTGTCTGCCTTTATTCATTCCCCTGGCCACCCCGCCACCCATGAAATAACAACCTCCTCCCCCCTAATGTGTACGAGGTAGAACTAGGAAAAGACAACAAAGGAATCATTCGTTCACACAGTCTCTAGCTGTCATGTAATAATGAATCGAAACCACAGCTCCCTTTCCACATCCAGGCCCCACAAAACTTTCCATGGTTTACCCCAGACGCTTCACTGTTCCTTCTTTTGAAAAGAAAACAACAAAAAAAAAACGAGAGGGGAGGATTTCCAGCCCCCCGTTCCCTCCCCTTTTAGTCGCCTTCTACGACACGCAGGGAATACGTGGGAAGTATTCTTTCTCCCCTATCCCCAGGGATAAATATAAATATATATATATATATATATATATATATATATATATATATATATATATATATATATATATATATATATATATATATATATATATGTGTGTGTGTGTGTGCGCGTATGTGTGAGTGTATGTGTGTGACTGTGTGTATAAGCTTGGGGTTATCAGTTAGTGCAAACCCTGGATAATAAAAAGGCACCTTTAAATACCAATATTCATTCCAGCACCTTATACAATATCACTCAATATCGCCTTACACTCAACCGGAGTCAGACAGCAGTGGAGGGCAGCCCTAAAGTAAACAACTCGATTAGTGTATAGCCTCATCAACCTTCGTTGCTCTCATTTGCAGTTTCCTATTTCTTTCACAGCTTTCTATTTCTTACTTAACATGATCCTTATTGCAAATATCACACTGTCTGTCGCTGACTGCTGTATGCTGTCTTATGTCAATTCACGTTTCCCTTCTTAGGCTAAGAGGACTCAAATATCCCCTGAACATACCATCTATATGGGCTGAGTGCAGCGTTGCTCCTCCCCTCACACGCCCCGTTCTGTGAGCCACACTCCCTTGCGACTCCAAGCGTCTTCAACACCCCGTCTGCTTCGTCTGGCCATAATTCTTGTATGGGAGAATGATTAAGGAGGGGTCAGGTGACTGACTGATGATCATACATGTCCGTGGAGGTAGCATGAAGGTGAAATCACACTTCAGTTGGAGTTCATACAATCTTATTTAACATGTGGCACGACATGTTTCGTGGAGACAATCCACCTCATTTGGTTTCATAACTTAAAGTTATCTAAATCCCAACATAACGCTTGATTCCCTTCGTTGAAACCATTCTTTATAGACCAAGCACTGTCTGCTTTGTCTGGTCGTAACCGTTGTAAGCGAGAGTGATTAAGGGGGGTCAGGTGGCGGGGGTGGACCTGGGTAGCTGGGTGTGTCTTCAAGAACTTCTTTTTTCCATGTTTTCGTGTTTTGTCAATTCTCTCATAATGATTTGGTTAATGCTGAGCTTTAAAATTGTCTGGGGACAAATTACAGTTCTTAGTATTAGTCATTAAGACAGATTCAATGATGATGCGTGTGGCATAATCAGCAGAAGGGTGTGTGTAAGAAACGGGATTTTTCAGATCTATGGGTGATCATTTCCCTGACAATGTTTAGCGATGGCATTTTCATGTGGTCATCCCTGCGTACTGAGTGACGTTGCCAGTAACATCTCTCCGTTACAGCTTCGCCTGTCTGGCCTACATAGATCTGTTTACATACCTTGCATTTGACGGCGTTAACACTCCCAGTTGTTGCATGATTTGGCCTACTCTCTATTAAGGTCTTACTGATGGTGTTATTGTACTGGAAAGCAACATTATAAGCACTGTTTCTCAGAACATGTCTTCGATTAGATAAGTTGGAAGAATAGGGCAACACTTAACATTTAGACTTCCTAGCTTTACAGAAAGCTTTGCTTACACACCAGTATGGATGATATAACTGTCTAAAGATGAGTTTTATATGACTACATTCGTCTACTAGGCAGTAGTGCGGAGGAATTCCGGGAGATTTCGAAGGATAAATGATCAGATTCTCTATCTATCAGTACATCTAGAAAGGGCAGTTTGCCTTCTTTTTCCCTTTCCATCTTGAATTTGATAGTAGGGTGGATGTTATTGACTTCATTAAAGAAAACATCACAATCTTGGCAAGTTGGCCACTAGGATCACACATCATTCGCGTATCTAAACCAGACTTTCGGATGATAATTGATTGAAGTTAAAATTTCAGTCTCAAATTTTTCCACTAATGAATTACTAAGAATAGGATTAAGAGGGTTTCCCATAGCATGATCAAATTTCTTCTGGCTATGAAAATTATATTGGCACCGTCACTCAGTACGCAGGGATGACCACAAAAATGCGATCGCTAAACACTGTCATGGAAATGATCACCCCATACATCTTGATAATCCCCTTATTTCATACCCCATCTGCTGATTATGCCACACGTAACGTCACTGAATCTGTCTTAATTGCTAATACTAAGAACGTTAATTTACCCCCAGGTAATTTTAAGGCCCATCCTAACATTAACCAAATCATTATGAGAGCACTGACAAAACACGAAAACATAAAAAAAAAAGTTGTTCAAGACACACCCAGCTACCCAGGTCAACCCCCGCCACCTGACCCCCCCTTAATCACTCTCCCTTACAACGGTTACGACCAGACAAAGCAGACAGTGCTTGGTCTATAAAGAATGGTGTTCAACGAAGGGAATCAAGCGTTATGTTGGGATTTAGATAACTTTAAGTTATGAAACCAAATGAGGTGGATTGTCTCCACGAAACATGTCGTGCCACATGTTAAATAAGATTGTATGAACTCCAACTGAAGTGCGATTTCACCTTCATGCTATCTCCACGGACATGTATGATCATCAGTCAGTTGTTGTTCGCTGATTATACAGCGCTGGTGGCTGATTCGGGTGAGAAACTGCAGAAGCTGGTGACTGAGTTTGGTAAAGTGTTTGAGAGGAGAAAGCTGAGAGTAAAGTGAAGAAGAGCAAGGTTATTAGGTTCAGTAAAGTTGAGGGACAAGTTGATTTGGAGGTATGTTTGAATGGAGAAAAACTGGAGAAAGTGAGGTGTTTTAGATATCTGGGAGTGGACTTAGCAGTGGATGGAGAGCAAAAATGGGTATGTTTGAAGGAATAGTGGTTATAGATAGGGTTGTGCGGAGGAGGTTGGATGTGTTGGAAATGAGATGTTTGAGGACAATATGTGGTGTGAGGTGGTTTGATCAAGTAATAAAAGGGTAAGAGAGATGTTTGGTGATAAAAAGAGTGAGGTTGAAAAAACAGAGGAGGATGTGTTGAAATGGTTTGGTCACATGGAGAAAATGAGAGGAAAGATTGACGAAAAGGATATATGTGTCAGAGGTGGAGGGATCAAGAAGAAGCGAGAGATCAAATTGGAGGTGGAAAGATGGAGTGAAAAAGATTTTGAGCGATCGGGGCCCGAACATACACGAGAGTGAAAAGCGTGCAAGGAACAGAGTGAATTGGAACGATGTGGTATACCGGGGTCGACGTGCTGTCAATGGGCTGAACCAGGGCATGTGAAGCGTCTGGGGATAAGCATGGAAAGGTCTGTGAGGCCTGGATGTGGAAAGGGAGCTGTGGTTTCCTGGTTGGCTGAATGGATGAAGGCAGCAAGTATGAAAATGTGCATGTGAATATATGTATAATTCTGTGTATGTATATGTATGTTTATGTTGAAATGTATACGTATGTATATGTGCGTGTGTGGGCGTTTATGTATATATGTATGTATATTTGAATGGTTGGGCCATTCTTCGTCTGTTTCCTTGTGCTTCCTCGCTGACGCGTGAAACAGCGACCATGTATGATAATGTATAATAATGTATAATAATGAATGATTTGATAAACAGAGAACAGGTAGTGAAACCTTTGCTGAAGATGAAAGCCGGCAAGGCGGTGGGTTTGGATTGTATTGCAATGGAATTTATTAAAAACAGGGGGTGACTGCGTCGTTGACTGGTTGGTGAGGATATTCAATGTATGTATGGCTCATGGTGAAGTGCCTAAGGATTGAAAGAATGCATACATAGTGCCATTGGACAAAGGCAAAGGGCATAAAGGTAAGTGCTCAAATTAACCCTCCCATATAATTTCCTGGGAAATTATATGGGAGGGTATTGATTGAGAGGGTGAAGGCATGTACAGAGCATCAGATTGGGGATGAGCAGTGTGGTTTCAGAAGTGGTAGAGGATATGTGGATCAACTGTAATAATCACATCATCAGAGGAGACACAAGGGAGAAATATAAGTCTTCTGGAGTTGGTTGTTGGACGTAGCTTACCATACAAGAATCCTTTCAGCTTCAACAGGGGTTTCCTTGTTTCCAGTGTTGTACCCCACCTTCTTCTCCTGGGGGTATTAGCCTCCTGTTCATCTCTCGCACATGCCAAGAGGTGTGGCGTCTTCCTTCCCTTCTGGAATTGGTTGTCGGACGTAGCTTACCAAGAGGGAATCTGTTCCGCTTTAAAAGGGGTTTCCTGGTTTTCATCATACCCCATCTCTTCTTTTGGGGGTGTTCGTCATATGTTGATCTCTTCCGCTTTAACAGGGGTTCCCTGGTTATCCGTGTTCCCATCTTCTCCTGGGATTGTTCGTCATATGTTGATCTCTTCCGCTTTAACAGGGGTTCCCTGGTTACCCGTGTTCCCATCTTCTCCTTCTGGAGGTGTTCGTCACAAAGTACATCCTAAGACAGAGATTCCCTCCCCATACTCTGAGGCTTTGTAGAAGGCAGCAGTCCTTTCCACATCATCTTAATTGGAGTCATGAGAGGTAAAAGAGATGATGGTAATGTGTAGTTGGATTGAGAGAGCTGATGTTCCACAAATAGCGGATATTTCGTCTCTTCTCTCCTGGGTTTCCTTGGCCTCTTTGTCTTGGTTGCTTTGACGTTATACAGATCCCAGGAGAATCCACGCCCATCATCATCGTACCTATTGAACGCTTACGAGATCGAACGCAAATACTGTAAACGTCTGCACCGTGCATATAGACTCTAAATGGGTGGACATTCATACCATATGTTGGCAGCTTTATGCGCGAAGGTCTCTATCTATCTGTCTAGTTTTCCGAGAAAATGGGAAAAAGTCTCTATCACTTTTCCGACCTAACGAACTTAGGCATTCCGGGTATACTGCATTCTTGTACATAATCTTGGTAAAAAGCTGTCGCCTTTCTCAAGCTTATGATCCTTTTGAATGGTAGAAACGAATCTTTTCATCTTGTCAAAATCAAGAAGGGTAACTTTAGGACCTTCAGTCGTTTCCTGGACCACAAAATTGCTAGTCTTTATTTTGCCGTGGCAGTATCCTTCTACCGTTAGGCTTTTAACGATGTGAGCAATTTGAAAAAGGCAGTCAATGTAATTGTTTTTGGTAATTACCATCTCGCTCAGTGCCTGTGACAGAGACATCCCAGCATAGAGCGTCACAAGGGTTGGTAATGGCCAAAATGAAACGCCTACAAGGCGTGCAAGGCCAGGGAAATTTTTCATCTTCACCATAAGTCTTGCTTCGCGATAGAGTGACTTCCAGGTTTCTGGAGATTCAGTGTTACGTCGAAGAACCTTAAAACAAAGTTTCTTTCCTGTGTCATGATATAGGTAGAAGTTGCCTTGATGTCCTCTTTTTAATAATTGTCCTTCGGATATTGCTTTTGCCACAAAATATCGGGGGACCTCACGAATACCTAAACGATTACAATGGCTCCTGGCGTGCCTGTACACCACCTCTACGTTGGCAGGGACCGGTGCTACGATGCAGTCGAATTAGATTTACTTAGGTGCTCCTGCTTGGAAGGATTTATCTGCGTTCATCTTTATCATGGATCATGGAAACATCAAAACGGGAAAGTTATTGGACCATATGAGTGCCATGGAATATAGATAAGGTAGTAATTTCCAGGCAGAGGATTGTTCCTCCCTGTTTACCAATGATGAGGATGATGAGGATAATTGTATGATGTGAATCGTGAGGTCAATATCATCCAGGTTGGCTGGTTGATTGTCGATATGGACGTCGTGCCAGACACAGACGAAGATAAGCTGCATTCGCTTAGATTTGGTCTCGCTAACTTTCATATGTATAGCACCAAAATTCGCGAGTGTTATCTTACTGATAGCAATGAAGTCGTCATAAAGAAATAGAAACAGAAATAGTCATTTATTCCTTAGTAAACTTGACAGCGAGGAAATAAACATACTGCAACCGCAAGCGAACATTGACATTAATAAGATGAATCAATACAGTTACTCCATTCTGTACTAAATATAACGCTATATCAATGGCAATAGTATTCCATAGTGCAGATGTCATCTGTAGTGAAGATGTCTTGAAAAGGGACTATTGGTGTTAGTTGAATGATTCTGTACTGAAGATATCAGAAAATGAAACTATCTTGATCACATTCTGACGTGGAGATATTAGTAAGTTATGATGAACCGAGTGATCGCATTTTGTAGTGAAGATGTCGAAAAGGTGAACCAAAATATTAATCGTGTTCTCAAGGGAAGAATTCAGTTAGGATATGAGGAATATACCGATTGTATTTTGTAGCGAAGATTTGAGAAAATACTAAAACGGGAGACCAAATTGGGGGTGGAAGGATGGAGTGAAAAAGATTTTCAGCGATCGGGGCCTGAACATACAGGAGGGTGAGGCATGCAAGGAATAGAGTGAATTGGAACGATGTGGTATACCAGGGTGGACGTGCTGTCAATGGATAGAACCAGGGCATGTGAAGCGTCTGGAGTAAAACGTGGAAAGGTCATATATATATATATATATATATATATATATATATATATATATATATATATATATATATATATATATATATATATATATATATATAATATACAAATCTCCAACAGCCAGGATCGTACTCGGGACCCCTGTGCAATAGGCAGGAATGCTACCGCTAGGCTATGGGCCTGGCTGATAGGATATAACTATTCGAATACTATGTACTCGAATACCCTTCGTCTCACGTTGGTGAGCAACGGGGTCTACACCGGTCATTTCCCAACAGGCGCACATAGCCAGCAGATAGCATTTTACCGAACCTAACTGTACAACGCAGAGGTATATGAATACGATCAAAGTGCATCTTGATAATATCATACTCATCTTCACTACACCCCTGTCTTGATAATACCCATACTTGAACTAAGCTAGGTTCAAGAAGTCGTGAATTAAATCTATAAATGATAACGATTCATTACAATTTCAGGTTCATAGCATATTCCATTCGATGTATCGTAATCACAAATATTATTCAAGCTTTTACCTCCTTTGTGGACTGCGCATATTGACCTGAGAGTGTCTATACATTCACATTTTTCTCTCAGCAGTGTAGTAAAAAATTTACATTGCCAGTAGTCTACATATAACAAATGAAAATCCATGTATTTCCAGTCTGGGTTGCCATACCTATTGAAGAAGGCATTTCCTATCTTCGCTATCGTTCCCCCAATTTCCCCAAAGGTCCAGTACCAAACATTATTGACCTAAGAAAGACTCAGGCTATCTTCTCCACTACACCCTAACATGGTACCTTTCCCACAACACACTGACATGGTACCATTCGCATCATACCCTCACCAGGTACCATTACCACCAGCCCCTCGGGAGGAAGTACTCCCACTATCCCTCTCCAAGAGGAAGTACTCCCACTATCCCTCTCCAAGAGGAAGTACTCCCACCACCCCTCTCCAAGAGGAAGTACTCCCACCATCTCCTCCTGAGGAAGTACTCCCACTATCCCGGTGAGTCCAGAAGAGCGCCACACTCCACTTTCCGACGTATCTTATCCCGTTGTCTCAAGTGGCTCGGCAGGACCACGTGTGGCCGTTGTGGTAGACGACTTCGGGTTTCTGATGAATGAGAGCCAGCGAGGCCCTGCCAACTTTTAGCTATCTCCTACGCCACGAACCTGGCAGCTAAAATGGATGTTTCAAATTTTTCACTTGCTGTAAATATGTGCTGTAGCTGCAGTAAACAGAGAAACCCGACTGTGCATATACACCCCAGCTGCAGTGAACAGAAAAATGACAAAACATATGCAACCTCGCCACTGTCAACAGAGAAAACCAAATTGCAGGTTGTATATGTCCCATCTACAGTGAAAGGTCTTAAGCACGTCTACTAAGATGGAGCGTCATATATATGTATGTATGTATCTATGTGTCTATCTATCTATCCATAACACTTATATACCTATTCCCTTCAGGATCTCCCATCAAGGGGATGGCCTCAGCAAAAGTCTCCACTTATATGTGTCCTTACTTGCGTCTCTCACATACACCATTCCACACATCTTTCCATTATTTCTCTTCCACTCTATTTTCCCCATGCCAGTGATGGTCTTCCTTTCAAACCAACCCTTTTCTTTCACTTTGTTTCCCTTATGTCATTTGAGGTCTTCCTCTCACATCAACCCCTTTAACTGCCCTATCACACACACACTTCCTTTGTAAACTCCCTATCTTCCATTCTACCCACGAGTCCAAACCACCTCAAAGTATGCTTCACCTAGTCTACCTCTCCACAATTCATTCTCTTTGCATTCGCAGTCATACCAGATCTTACATACACCTTGCATTCCCAGTCATACCAGATCTTACATACACCTTGCATTCCCAGTCATACCAGATCTCACATACACCTTGCATTCCCAGTCATACCAGATCTCACATACACCCTCTCATTTCGTACTTCACCCAGTCATACCACATGATCCTATCATTTAGCTCATTTCCACAAGCCTGAATTCTTGGTCTCTGTGACTCATTCTATCTCCATGTTTCGGATACGTGGCTTACGGTCGAGAAGACAATGCTGTTCCTTCATCCTTCGTCACTTCCATACTCCTCTAACCTTCATCATTCTATTAAGAGGTTGCGTCTGCGTGTGATGACGTCAGTCAGTGGGAGGAGCAGACGAGTGTTATGTGTCAATAAAACACTTGCTGGGTCACCCACGACTCATTTCTCATTAGTATCTCAAGCTAGCAACAGGTTTCTCTCAAGACCCTCGTTACAACACAGGTTTAATCCGTAAGATTATATCATACCGTTCGATACAGTAATTTCATTTAGTAACAGATGCTCTAGAATGTTCGTATAACAAATGCCAAGCTTGTAGATGGTGAACTAAATCGCATTAGTCTTTGAAAGATATGAAGCAGACACGATTACCCAAAGTGTGTGTGTGTGTGTGAGTGTGTGTGTGTACATACCTTCTTGTGGCGATGAACATCAACACGTACAAAAAGGTTATTCAGCGTCAAAGATATAGCCTTATTCAAATCATTATGGACTTCTCGTGTCATCATAGAGTTGTCGTGGTTAGTGATAATGGTGTCGGGACTAATGACACTGTTCCGTGTGCGTATAATGGATATGACAGTTCACACCAAGCCAGCAGTCGGTCGTTGAGGGAATGTTATGAGGCTACAGTAAGACTGAAGACCTTGGAAAGGTGGCCTTTGTTGGTCTTTAAGGGCCATAGGCACTTGGTCCCTTTGGTTCCTGATTTTGATTCTGAAGTTCCTTTATTATCATTATATCAGGCTGTTTGGTTCCGTGTTTAGAGTGAGCGTCGTGACCGAAGTATAATGTATAAGGCTGAGGTCACACAATCTGGGGACTATGATGGTATGTGTAGTCGATCCGAAATATCGAAACGTGGCCTTTGTTGGTCTTTAAGATCCATGATCTGACTTCCCTTGTATCTTGCGCTTGAGGTTGAGGTCCTCTCAAAATATTGTCAGCCTCCCAGGTCACCTATTTTCAATAAGAGTAGCCAACGAAGAGTAAGCATAAGGCTGGTGTAGCCTTTTGGTGGCCCCCTCAGCCTTCATTGCCAACGTGTGGTAGTTTCGAACCATGTCCATATTTTGATTTATTCCGACAGTTCGTGGCCTCTTGGTGCTATAGTCAGTTGTAGGGAATCTGAGCCTTGACCAATGGCCTTTGGTTGGCCTCTGATCCTTGGATACCTTCGTTATATTTCTAATTTGCAAGGTTGATTATTCCGAATGACTTCAGAGAACTCTGTATAACCTATAAGGCTATGAGGGTCTTCCATGAGCTGGAAACGGACTTTAGGGTGATCCTGGTGTAGCTCATTACCTCGCCCTGATTCTGAAGTCTCTACGACCAAAATCTTGAGACTCTTGGTGCTACATGAAGCTCTAGTAACTCTGGAGTCTTAAAGGGGATCTATCTAGCCTTTTAGGCCAAGTTCTGGTGCCACTGGACTCTGCCTTTGATCATGATAATTTTCAATACAGTTTGGTGGAGACGAGATAGTGGACCAGGTGGAATATCTAAACTTGCAGTGATATTTCTTGGCCTTTGGTGGCCAAAAGACTAGCTTTATGGCCCAGATTATGATAGGATTATGTACATAAAAGCTTTGTGGCCCCAGGGTGCTTTGGTTCTGACATGAAAATGTTACGCACCAATGTACATACACTTGAAAATATATATATAGGGGAGAAAGAATACTTCCCACGTATTCCCTGCGTGTCGTAGAAGGCGACTAAAAGGGAAGGGAGCGGGGGGCTGGAAATCCTCCCCTCTCGTTTTTTTTTTTTTTTTTTCCAAAAGAAGGAACAGAGAAGAGGTCCAGGTGAGGATATTCCCTCAAAGGCCCAGTCCTCTGTTCTTAACGCTACCTCGCTATCGCGGGAAATGGCGAATAGTATGAAAAAAAAAAAAAATATATATATATATATATATATATATATATATATATATATATATATATATATATATATATATATATATATATATATGTATATATATATATATATATATATATATATATATATATATATATATATATATATATATATACATATAGGTTAGCCTCTTGGAGTCTCGCCAAAACATGTTCAATGCGAGTGAAATGATTGGAGATGCTTGGAGACATGAGTATCATATCATCAAGATAGACCAATATCTCACTCACCAAAAGGACAGAAAAGAGTGTTCATGAGGCGTGAGGAAGTTATGAGTCTGCTTTGTAAACCAAGCGTCATGTAAACAAATTGAACTTGTCCAGAATGGGGTAGAGAATGGTGTTAAAAGTCGACTTTCTTCATCCAAATGTATTTGCCAAAACCCACTGAGGAGGTCAAGTGTGGAAAACACTTTGTTCTTACCCAAGCTCATTATAAGCTCTCCTAGTACAGGTAGAGGAAATCTATCAGGCACCGTAATTGAATTAAGCTTTCGGAAGTCAGTGCATGGCTTCCAGGTGCCATCAGATTTAGGGACTAGGAGCAAAGGACTGTTCCAAGACGACGTGGAGGGTTGAATAACACCCTGAGCCAACATATTCTCAACAGACTTGTGAATGGCTATCCGTTGAGAATGTGGGATTTGATAAGACGGGACATATGTGGGATTAGTGCCGTGGTTCACATTAATGTGATGTTTGATGGGGTGTGTCTTACCTAACGGTTCATTTTTCAGCCCAAACCACCTACATACTCATGTATATACATACACGTCTACACATGAACATATACATAACCTATACATTTCAGCGTATACATATATATACATACACAGACATATACATATATGCACATGTACATAATTCATACTTGCTGCCTTTATTCATTCCCGTCGCCACCCCGCCACACATGAAATGACAACCCCCTCCCCCCGCATGCGCGCGAGGTAGTGCTAGGAAGGACAACAAAGGCCACATTCGTTCACACTCAGTCTCTAGCTGTCATGTATAATGCACCGAAACAACAGCTCCCTTTCCACATCCACGCCCCACAAAACTTTCCATGGTTTACCCGAGACGCTTCAAATGCCCTGGTTCAATCTATTGACAGCACGTCTATCCCGGTATACCACATCGTTCCAATTTACTCTATTCCTTGCACGCCTTTCACCCTCCATGTTCAGGCCCCGATCGCTCAAAATCTTTTTCACTCCATTATATATATATATATATATATATATATATATATATATATATATATATATATATATATATATATATATATATATATACATATATATATATATATATATATATATATATATATATATATATATATATATACATATATATATATATATATATATATATATATATATATATATATATATATATATATATATATATTTATATATATACATATTCCTATGAGTCCACGGGGAAAATGAAATACGATAAATTTCAAGTCCACTTTCGTGTAATAATCACATCATCAGAGGAGACTAGAGAGAAATATGAGTCAATTGATATAAAACGAAGAGACGTAGCTAGGACGCCATACGGTAAGCAGCGATTGTTGCAGCTGTCTGGTCGACCATTTGGCCAATTCCAAAACATCATTTTAAAGAAGCAAATTGGGTCTTGGACAATCGCATGTTTACATATGGCATCCTAGCTATGTCTCTTCGTTGTATATCAACTGACTGTTAAATTTCTCTCTTGTATCTTCCCTGATGATGTGATTATTACACGAAAGTGCACTTGGGAACTTGTGCTTCATTTTCCACGTGGACTCACAGGAATATCTTGATCACGCGTAGAATTGTGGTCCTTTCCAATATATATATATATATATATATATATATATATATATATATATATATATATATATATATATATATATATATATATATATACTATAGGAAAACAGATGGATTCCTGCATCAAGCACCATCAAATGTAACCTGTTGGTAAAGTGACGATACTAGGGTAATTCTATCACTGTCATGACAGAGTTTATCCTTGAACGAATGTAATAGTGAGACAGAAAAAAATAAGAGACGTGGCACTAAGTTTGTTCGTGATTAATTTCAGAGAAAAATCATGAAGAAGTCACTACGCCTCTCACGTCCTACACAGTTGTCAGATCGCGCCAGGTTTGTGTGGCTGTGGGTCGGTGGCTTGTCGTCCCGCGCTATTGCCGAAGTGACGGGCGCCAGCGTGACTACTGTGTGTAGGTGGATAAGACGCTGGAAGGAGGAGGGCAACGTCGACTCGAGACCTCGTAGTAGCAGACCTGGTTACGGGGAACCACAATGGAATCGAGGCGACGCTGAGTTCTGCCACATCGGCATGTCTCATCCCACGATCATGCCAATGGAATATTTGCCCAGGTCTTGCGTGAAGGCAGACTTCCCCTGTGAGAAAAGCATATTCTACTACCCATCGTCAAAAGTTATATAGAATAGTGACTTTTTTTTTTTTTTTCAAACTATTCGCCATTTCCCGCGTTAGCGAGGTAGCGTTAAGAACTGAGGACTGGGCCATTGAGGGAATATCCTCACCTGGCCCCCTTCTCTGTTCCTTCTTTTGGAAAATTAAAAAAAATTGAGAGGGGAGGATTTCCAGCCCCCCGCTCCCATATATATATATATATATATATATATATATATATATATATATATATATATATATATATATATATATATATATATATATATATTCATAGTTTTTCTAAATGACTGTTAGTTTGAAGAAATGCACAACCGAGTAGATATAAGATTTCCTTGACCTTCTTAAAGCTGTGTATCGTTCGTGGCTCGTAGGTGTTTCTCCCACCAAAATCATATACATTTCAAACCATGAACCTAGAGTGAAGAGTCAAGTGTTTCAAGTACACTCCCAGACATCTTGTGTTCCTATGGAAATCACAGTAACACACTATCCCAAATCAGATGTCTTGTTTTCGTTAGAGATAAGTTACTCCTTTAAAGAAATGTGTACATCCATATTGTACAACTGAGTGACAGTCATTACATGTGGTCATTACAATTCTCGTGATGGCACAGCTTTTGAGAGAAATCATCCCCACAATGAAATTTGAGAGCCAAAGAAAAAGCCTCACATGTCTTTTCTATCTAATGTACAATTATTACTTCTATGACACATCGTGTAGATGGTAGGTTTTCTTTACAGTATAACTGTCTTCTTGTGTATAACGACCGTCAGAGCACGGACAAAATTATACCCAAGTCATACGCCATTCAGGATCAGAGTGGGAAAAAAAAAGGATAAAAGAAAGTGAAGATTAATCAGAGATCGGTAGGTGTATGTCGAATGACTGACTCTTAGACGGAGATATCAGGAGGAATTGTGTTTTACACTGCTTTAACTATATTACTTATTCCATATTCTGAGATGCTACGCAGGTCCGAATGAGAGAGAAATGTCCCCAATACGAGAAAGAAAACGAATCATAGAGGGAGGCAGAAGGAAACAAAGGTGGGTTGAAGTGTGGAAAGTGGAATCATCAGGATAAGTGTTAATAGGGTTAGAGGTAGAAAAGAGAAGATCATTGATGGAGAAAAGGAAGCACACGACAGAACATAGAGCAGAAGAGGGAGGGAGGGAGTTGATCCATCACACGACGACAGCAATGAAATGGCCGGCGAGGGAGCCACGTGTAAGGGAACAGAGAGAAGCAGAAAACCAAAAAGAAGGAGGGTTGGAGAGTGAAGACCTATGACACACCCTGTGATCGGCTTTTCAGACGTCGAGCGCTGCAACATTTCACCAAAAATCCCTGAGAGAGGAAGACCAGAGGTGAGGCGCAGAGGAGAGAGAGATGATCACCAGTAGACTTAGCACTGTGAATTCCATACTGGTGGTGTGAAAGAAGGAAATGGGATTCTAAGTGTTCGAGGAAGTGAGAATTAAGTAGCTTCAAAGATTTTGGAGACAGGGAGAGTGAAAGCAATGAGGTGATAGTTGGAGGGGCTAGGACGGAATGGGACTGCACCAAGGTTACCTCCAAAGGGGAAGGTAAAAGATTGGGTGTTTGAGACAGAGGCAAAAGAAACGAACGAGGACCGCAGCTGGATCAGACACACACTTCTCTCGATCACAATAGGTCTGCCATCTGGGAAGTATGCCTAGTCCAGCTGGTGGTGAGAGAACATTGAGAGAGCCATGGCATAGGATCAGTGGGAGAAGAAGACACGGAAGCTTAGAAACAGGATCACCCAAAGCTAAATAAGAGGAAAGCAAGGCAGGAATGGGAATGGATTTATTAGCTGGAGAGGGAGGAAGTCTGTTTTGCAAAAGTTCGTGGAAGATGTTGTTCGTAAAGGACGAAAAAGATCTATCAGAGGAAGTCAAGGCGGCACACTTTCACTTTCTGAAGGTGTGATTAATCTTTTAGTAACTCTAAGCAGATATGAAAGCAGAGGGTGTCAGAGAAGGGAAGAGTAGCATGGCCCGATGCAATCTGAAGGGACAGGCATCAGAGCAAAAGCATTCAAACATGTTTGGACAGAAAAAAAATGATTAGGATATAGGATGTAAGACTCCATACCAGCTGAAATAGCCTCCGCTATACGGTCAGCACAGTACGAGGCAACCTCGCCAGCAAAGCAGTGCCCATCCCAGGAAAAGTTAGTAAAGAAGCCATAAAGGGATAACAGCTGAACTCTCCCAGAACTCCAAAGTTGGTGTTTTGAAGGGGACGTTGAGGGTGGACGTACCCAGTTAGACAATAAAGAAATCAGGTTGCGGTTGGAGGCCCCTATGGGGAAGGAAGACTACCTTGTAGTGAAACATTTAAGAAGTAAGAAATGTCGGGTGTGCTGGAGGAATGGTTGTGATGTTGGAGTACTCGTGTTTGATTATTATCAATTCCAGATCTTTGAGAAGGGTGAAAGGAAAGGCCTTGGATCCATGGGGTTCTTTCTAGATAGACCCTAACCAATCCATGTGGTCTCCATTGAAATCCTTTACATAGAGGAATTTCATCACGTGGGTATGAAGAAAGTAATATACTTCGTGGCAGGAAGCCACATGGTCGGAGACTTGTAGATAGTTGGAGGAAGGACCTGGAAGCGGGAGAACGAGGAGGAGGGGGAAGAGGAGGAGAAGGAGAAGGAGGAGGAGGAGGAGAAGGAGCAGGAGGAGGAAGAGGGAGAGAAGGAGAAGGAGGAGGAGAAGGATGAGGAGGAATATACGATACAAAAGCTGTAGAGTGTAGAGAGAGAGAGAGAGATTGTGAGCCAGATGGCACCAAAGTTAAAAGAACCAAGACCCACGAGGTGAGCTGTGCGATCCTTTGTATGACACAAGAGGCAGCGCTGGCCCTCACCCTCGCTATCACTAACTTCCCCTGATACCCAGGCGACAGTGCTATCCTTGGACGATGGATCACCCTCACCTGTCACTAGGCGCCACCTACTCACTACTGCTAGACTCCATGATGTTTCGAGTTACAACTTGGACATAGATTTGATTTATCGTAGATTCTTCTGCACTTAAGGACACCATCTTGTACTGGTTATGTATTCTTATATGTAATCTGTTACACTAGTATGTCATGTGCATGGTAAGCGCCTGATGCCTCACGATGCTTCCATGCCGAGGTAAGGCATCCCACATGACTGGACTTGGACATAAGTCCAGCAGTAATGTGTACTCTCGATAGCCAGTGGTGCCGGCTAGCGGGTAGTACAGGGGTGTGGAGAGACATCCCTGTCTTTACGGAAACTGTGTATGCTAATACTTTAATAAAACATACAGAAATACAGCTTGGCATTGTACCTACATCTCTCTCTGTAATAAAAGAACTGGTAAAATCCTCAGGGCACGTACACCTCAGTATTATTGTAGATTTATCAAATCATTCTTTTTGATAAATTGCTTTTTTTTTTTTGAATTTCTATAGTGTTCTTATATATGATCACAATAAGAAAGCAAACGAGAGATAAACTTCCGTGAATTTCCGTGGTGTATCGGTCAGCGCTCCTTACCGTGACGCATTCACGGGCCGCCCAGAGTCGACCACAGAGGTTCGAATCCTGCTTGCAGCAGTCGATCCACAGTCCAACCTTCACGGGCCGCCACAGAGGTTCGAATCCTGTTTGCAGCAGTCGATCCACAGTCAACCTAGCAGTTCACCCACGCCCCTAGGAGTTAGTCGATAAAATGAGTATCTGGCTCATGCAAGGATATATATATATATATATATATATATATATATATATATATATATATATATATATATATATATATATATATGTATATATATATATATATATATATATATATATATATATATATATATACATATTTATGATATGGTCTTGCTCAGGGCCTCAGTTACCCGGGAGATCTTGGCCAAAAGAAAACTATGAAGCGTACCCATTCAGTGTCTGACAGCCACCACTTACCTTCCTTTGATTCTCAGCTCCCTGCGTCTCGCCTGAGCGTGACTGACATGTACAGATGTCTTCCTACGTATAAACGTCCATGCCAGCAATAGCAAAAGGCACATCTCCTTGATATGAGCTCCATATCTGCGTCTGACCCACCTTTACTGAGGGAAGTATTGTTGAGATATTGCTGGAGAGGATAGAGTGAAAAAGGACAATTTAGTATTTCTGGTATCTGCTGGTTCGGTATCCCAGTGAAGGTTTCTGGCCACGTTGCTGGGTTACTAAGTTGGGGATACAGTCAAATGGAGTTGTTTAGTAAGCTGCTGAAGCTCATTCTTTTTCCATGTCAAGATGCTCGAGTCTATATATCTATCGTGCCCACTGGGGCGTATTGGCTATCACTATGTATAGTGATATGATATATCTTTTCTAAACCCATAAACTCTCTCGTCATTCCTTTCTTAAAATTTCTCCATCACTTTCTTAAGTGCAACTATCTGGTTTATATACTTCTCTTTCCATCTAGAATTCCTTTCTTTTCTCATTCTCTTTTTTATAATATATTGGTTAATCATTCTAAGAAAATCACCTTCAATCCTACCATATTCATTGCCAACTATGCTAAGGAGATTATTCCTTCATGACTCGAAGTCACTGCAGCTTACTATGCATTCATGCAATCGAGTGATTACTTATGCAAAGATATTTGTAGTAACCTTTAGTAAATAGCTGCTTCATGTGTGATAAACATGACCGGCCAACCGAAATTTGACTTTTAAACCCGGTGTCCCTCGTTGTATTATACGTGGTATGATCACTGGATTAAGGATATGATCAGAATATGAAAATGATTCATGAGACAAAATATCTACGTAAGAAATGATCTTTTTACCCATTTTCTTTATAATGAAGCTGGGAAATATGTTATGTACTTATTAGCACAAGTTTTTACTTGCAATTATTAATTCAGGTTTTATGTACGGCTGATAAACATAATTACATCATTTAAACTACTGGTGTCCACTAGAAATTTAGTGAGGTCAGACCAGGACAATAGATAATTACGATCGGCCACAAAAGACTGTAAAGATATACACGTGTAGAATTATTGTATAAAATGATAACTTGATATATAAAGATATTCATTAAAATTTGTACTATATATGACGTAGTTTGATATTCAGTTTTCCTCCTGCACTTTTAACTGACAGTTTCTGTTGTTCACTTATCGTTTCTTCTCGTCTCTCAAGCCGGAGGAGAATGCGCGGGCCACTTGCGGCCCGCGGGCCGCGTAGGAAATACCACTGATTTAGACCCATTATCCACAGTGTCATGAATATGGTTATTACTCACGATATGTTATGGATAAGGGTTACATTCAGATCTTTAGATAGACTGGAAAAGAGCCATGTTAATAGCTCGGTGCTTAGGTTCCAGTATATTTCTTTTAGAAAGTTTAGGAAATGATTTATGTGAAATAACTTTAGCTTAAATATCAAGTAAATCAGTAGCAAGGGTCTACAAGTAGCTAGTAGCTAGCAGGGGCATTCAATCTCCTAGAAAGCTAGCAAGACTAGTTAATGTAAAGTAGAATTCTTCACACTGAGCAAACGAAAGAGTTACTCCCGCTCTTGTTGAAATACAACTGAAAATATTGCTTGAGATTTTTCGCGTTCAGAAAGTATTTTCTAAGATATTTCATACAACCCAACAAAAGTTAACATGAATATCTAGAGTTCGGATTCGATGATAATGATCATTGCATGAAAATAGAATCGAAGCATTTGATCACATCTCACTACATCTTCAACAGGTGGCTGCTGACGGAGATGGAGACAGCTCTTACATTTCTGCTGTTGTTCCAAGCGGCTCCTGTTATACACGCTGCCTTCCACCTGCCTCACCTTAAAGGTATGTGGAGATGTACCTGTACACTGGACTGTCATCCCTCACATCGACTCTCTCTTGTGCTCGATCTGTTATCCGTCTCGTTCAAAGACTCATAGTGTTTGACAACAGCTCCACAAACATATGAAACGGTAAACTGAGTTCATATTTTTTTTCTACTTACGTCTATTTATTTGTTGTACACATAGAAGGTAAAAAGAGGACTATCTGCAAGAGGCTTCTGACCTTGAAGGCATATCCTTGCCTCTGTCCTCAGATAGCGCACGAAGGTCCTCGTCAAAGCGATGGTATACTTGTATCATGATCTCTTCATATTCAATGCCATTGTTCCCATGGAAAAGTAGCCAATATCGTACCATTATCACAAAACCAACAGAAATACGGCCCTCAGCCAAATGTCACATGAGGCCATGATGACCTGCAGGATGATAAAGAAAGAAAATGGATAGATCCATATGTTTTTGACTGACCCAATTTACATTGTTCGGAAAATATGTGAATCACAAGGAAAAGCTCTCGTGTGATGATTTTCTTTCATATCTGTGAGAAAAAAAGTGTTGTCATTGATGATGCAGTTAGACGTGGATTATGTATTCCTGGACTGGTAGATGTCCATTGAAGATTGATGAAGCCAGATATCCCAGCTGAGGTTAGACGAAGGGTTATCTGAGTGGAATGAGAAGGTTTCAACTGGAAAGCGACACAGAACACTGTCAAGTTGAACCAACTCAAGCTAAGAAATGGTAGTAAGTGTGATCCCTCAGGCTTAATGCTAGGGCTACAACTATTTCTGATCTATGTAGATAAAGTGACAAACAACTATGGGTCTTGTATGTTTGATGATCATGTTCAAGCTAAAAAAAATGTGCCAAATAACAGTAATTGCAAAATGTTGCAAAGATACGTTGGTTTGATGCTGCTGGGGCTGGATAGATGATTCAAGAAAACCTTTGAATATAACAACTTGTGATGATGGGGAGGCACTTAAATGAACTAGTTGTTAGTACTTTACTAGGTGAAGGAAGTTATAAGAGTTGTACAAGGATAATGACCCTGGAGCTGACATTAATCTGAACTGGTCATCAATATGTTATGTACAAAGGATCATAAAGGAGGCAAACAACATTTTGTTCATCGTCAAAATTGTCCTCAGGTACACAGGGACTGAGATGCCCAGGAAAATATACTAACATACATTCAACCTAAGTTGAAATATACTGTATTAGTCTGGTTACCTCACAAGAAGAACCTAACCTAACCTAACCTAACCTAACCTAACCTAACCTAAGTTGGAATATACTGTATTAGTCTGGTTACCTCACAAGAAGAACATTATAAGGTCACTGCGAAGCGTCCAGTAGAATGTGAGTGTTTGAGGGACACAAACCACAGCTGGAAGTATGCAGACGACTCCATCTTCATCACTATCAACAACAATTCTTTTGCCTTCAATGCTTACTGCTCATTAGTGTTATCATAGAGATAGAACTTACTGCTCATTAGTGTAATCATAGGGATAGCGCTTACTGCTCATTTGTATTATTATAGGGATAGCGCATACTGCTCATTAGTGTTATCATAGGGATAGCGCTTACTGCTCATTAGTGTACATCTGCTACTTTGACCATATAGATGTACGTCAATCATGTGCTTGTCCTCATCATAGATATATTTAGCTCCATCTTAATCATAAGTTCTGATATGATTAGATGGCAAATTGCTATTACAACTTTCCAGTTCTGTAATATCTGAATGGCTGTTTGAATTCCATAAACCATGACTATCCTGTTATGTTATGATTGTAATGCTTTAATTGCGCAGTTTGAGCCGAAATGTTGCCTGAATTTAGTAATCCTTTCTGTATTTACACACACACACACACACCCACACACACACACACACGCACACATCTTCTAACTAATTCTAACTTGATTATTTCCCGTCTGTTGATCAAGCCACGTCAACAGTGGCCAGCGGGGCGTTGGAGGCAGTTCTGGAGCACGTCGCACAGCCCCGCTGCTCCGTCTTCCTCATCACGAATGGCTATACGTTAGCCACCTCCGTGCCTGAGGTAAGACCTCTCGAATGTGTTCACCTGTGTCGTCTTCCTCAGTGAGTGACGCTTGAGTTTAATGACACACACACATACACGGGTTTCCTCCCTCTCTCTTAGATGGTTCTGCGTCTGGCTCCGTGGGGTGTGGGTGTGTTCGACCTGGTAGCGGACGGTGGCGTGGTTAACGTGACGGAGGTAGAGTTCTCCCAGGCGGCTGACGAAGTTCGAAGGGTAAGGTCATCCTTGGGTTGTGGTTCAGACTGAGAGATAAGCGGCCATGTCTCATGGCTCTGGTGAGGTCAGTGGGTTATTGTGTCCCTCTGTTTCTGACCGTATTTTTTTTTCCTTTTTGCATCATAAACAGCTTCGAAAGGACCAATTAGTCTGTTGCTGTCTGTGTTCCTTTTGTATTTTTTCATTGTAGTTTGTTATATGCCCATTCAATAGGTGCGTCATTCTTACATTACTGCTGAGGTAGGTAGCTTACTCTCCAACTGTTGCTGAGGGATATGAAATACTCTACCATTACGAGTGAGATGGATATGGTCCCTCACGTATTGCTGATTAAAAAACGATACGTAATTCGTATATTGTGATTTGAGGCGGGTGGCGAGTTCTCCTTCCACTTGGTAGGTCACTCACACCCCTGCTTAGGCTGGGGTGAAGGTCAGGATCATTTTACCCTCAATGATGGAAAGTTGATCATCATGGCAGAAAACGGGATTTAGTGACCATTACTGTGACAACTGATGGTCAGTTTACATGTGACTGGTCAGTCATCACCTCATGTCTGACTAGGTTGAAGCACTTGGGTCCTCCAGCCCCGTTGGCAACTCCCACCAATCATGTTGACACGAGTAGGTTACTCATACTAATGCTGAGTTGATCTACTCTCCATCCTATCATGGTGATGGTTACAGCTGCGACAGGTGTCGTGGTGCGTGACGGTGGTGGTGGTGAGCGACGACCCAGCCTTCCTCACCTCCTTCGCCGAGTGGGCGTCATACAGCGGTCTCATGGTGAGATTGGCGAAGCTCCTGGCCATCACCCACCTACCCTTACGAGATCTTCAGGACCTCCGTGCGACTTTCTCGATGATGAACGCCCTGCTGCTCATTGTGGACGACACATCTGAGCCCACGAAGTAATGTAGTACCTAAACACAGTCTCACTGAGGAAAAGGATCATGTAATCACATAATCACATAATCACATAATCACATAATCACATAATCCTGACTAGTATGAGAGGGATTGCAAGTTATCTTAGAACAAGCAGACATGTGTAGAGATTCTCCTTCGACACAGGTGTGGGGTCTTCATGCACCTGCCGTACAGCCGAAGAGATTCCCAGGAGCTACGGATTGCCTGGTGGACGCCCCACCTGGGCCTCGTCTTCACCACCCACCTTCCACTCTTCCATGACAAGTTCTCACGGTAAGTGTCTGTGCACGGAACTTTACCATAACATGAGAGGCTCACCTTTAGCGCCGTGTTCTCACACATTGATTCAAAGGACAAGCCAGTAAAGTCTCGATATAAGAAGACAACGTCTTCGTTCAGTGAGGCGCCCTGCGTCTGACAGACCAAAATGCAATGTTATACAACGATGTGGCGTCTGAAGTGGGTTCTGAGACTATCTGGGGAGCGACTTCCCTTGTTGTAGGTAAGGACTTCCCTTGTTGTAGGTAAGGACTTCCCTTGTTGTAGGTAAGGACTTCCCTTGTTGTAGGTAAGGACTTCCCTTGTTGGAGGTAAGGATTTTCCTTGTTGGAGGTAAGGACTTCCCTTGTTGTAGGTAAGGACTTCCCTTGTTGTAGGTAAGGACTTCCCTTGTTGGAGGTAAGGATTTTCCTTGTTGTAGGTAAGGACTTCCCTTGTTGTAGGTAAGGACTTCCCTTGTTGTAGGTAAGGACTTCCCTTGTTGTAGGTAAGGACTTCCCTTGTTGTAGGTAAGGACTTCCCTTGTTGGAGGTAAGGATTTTCCTTGTTGGAGGTAAGGACTTCCCTTGTTGTGGGTAAGGACTTCCCTTGTTGGAGGTTAGGATTTTCCTTGTTGGAGGTAAGGACTTCCCTTGTTGTTGGTAAGGACATCCCTTGTTGGAGGTAAGGACATCCCTTGTTGGAGGTAAGGACTTCCCTTGTTGTAGGTAAGGACTTCCCTTGTTGTAGGTAAGGACTTCCCTTGTTGTAGGTAAGGACTTCCCTTGTTGTAGCTAAGGACTTCCCTCGTTGTAGGTAAGGACTTCCCTTGTTGTAGGTAAGGATTTCCCTTGTTGTAGGCAAGGACTTCTTTCCTTGTTTCTAAACATTAGCTTTCAAATAGAAATATCTTGAATGAAGACACGTGAATGGAGTAAGTAAAGAAGGTTTGTATTCAGAGGAAGCGAAACTTTTCATCAATATGAAAACACTACATAGAAAATGTTGAAACACTTGGTACGTTGATATTTCTTGATAAAATTTATTTTCAAACGTAAGAAAAAAAGACAGACTAAACTTATTGATACTCTTTCTGGAGAATATGCTCACTTTACACAACCTAACCTCACCTAGATTCTACAAAAACCTAACCACCAGTATGCTGATGAAGGCCTCCTGTGTTGATAATTCTATGTAGACTCATAAGCCATGCAAGAAGAACGCAGCTAAGGAATTATTCGATAATCCTTTCACAGCTCTGCATTATATAGGAAACATATTACGGGAGAGAGAGAGAGAGAGAGAGAGAGAGAGAGAGAGAGAGAGAGAGAGAGAGAGAGAGAGAGAGAGAGAGAGAGAGAGAGAGAGAGAGAGAGAGAGAGATGAGGCACAATTGATATACAAAACTGTTGCTCACTAGCCCAAGATGGGAGAAAATCAACATCTCTCAACCTCCCATTTCTGTCATCCCAGTTTGTGAACTTATGATTATCATTTCACACTCATTTCATCTTCGTTAAGCTTGTCCCACACGTTCACTGCTCAGTAGAGGAAGAAATACATAATAACATACATCATTAACCCTCTCCTTGCCTATCTATCTCTTATGTCCTCTTGCTTTCGATGTTCCTCCGCCTACAAGGATCTGTTCTACGTCCATATTACTGTGGCCTCGTAAGAATTCACGATTGATAACGGTGTCTCCCTCTCCTGTCTCACTGGCTTTGATCTTCTCATCACAACGTATTCTGCTCAGTCCATGCACCAGTCTGGTTGCATTCCTTTGAACCTCCTCAAGCAAGTCTATATGACCTATTTAATTTCGTGTCTGTCTGAGTCTTTCTTTCTTTTCTGTGTTGTATGGATATATGCACTAGTAGCCACAAGGAAAATGAAACATGAAGATCTGAGCACTTTTGGAATACTTAAAATTCATATCTTTAGGATACAGAAATTATGCCTCCCTGATGATGTCAATTAATTTGCATGGAAATATCCATATGGATGGTGTATATCTGTCCATACTTAGGCGTGAAGTCACTTGAAGATCATATGATATCAATACGTCCTATGAAAATGCTGTGGATCTGCAGGTTCCCTCACCGCCCGTCCCTGCGACTGACAACGGAAGTATTTCCGACTCAGAGAGCTGTGATGGTGGACGACTCCGAGGCACCAGGAGGAAAGAGGCTCAGCTTCATAGGGCCGATGGCCAACGTGGCCGACTTCTTCGCCAGGAGGATGAACTTCACGTAAGTGTTTGATGAGAGACTTTAGGTCCATCTCATGACGTGTTCATGAGGAAGTTGACGAAGGTAAATGCCAGTGAACAGACGATCCCCATTGTGTAAAAAGAGATATAGTATTCTATGTAAAGATGAGTCATAGATTTGGATTCCAAAAATAATGGGAAATACGTAGCCACTTTTGCTAATACGTTCTATGGAAATTATTGATTGATTAAGCCTGTTTAATAACTGCTAAAGTACAATCATATTGCTGTTGAATATATAAAGAAAAGGGGTGACGGTGTTGTTGACTGGCAGATAAAGATATTCACTATACGCATGAATTATGGTGAAGTGTCTGGAGATTGGTGTAATGCGTGCATAGTGCCATTGCACAAAGGCAAAGGGGATAAAGGTGAGTGTTCAAGCTACAGAGTCATAAGTTTGTTGAGTACACCTGGTAAGTTGTATGGGAAGGTATTGTTTAAGAGGGTGAAAGCATGTACAAAGCATTGGATTGGGGAGGAGCAGAATGGCTTCAGAAGTGGCAGAGGATGTGCGGATTAGGCGTTTACCTTAAAGAATATGTAACATGGACTTATATATGGGGTTTATGGATCTGGAAAAGACATTTGATAGGGTTGACAGAGATGCTTTGTGGAAGGTCTTAAGAATATACGTTGTGGGAGGAAAGCTTTTATCAAGGGTGTAAGGCATGTGTACGAGTAGGAAGAAAGGAGAGTGAATGGCTCTAAGTGAAGATTGGCCTGAAGCAGGAGTGTGTGTAGTCACACTGGTTGTTTAATATGTTTATGGATGGGGTGGGGAGGAAGATAAATGTGTCTTGGAGTGAGGGGCGAGTATGCAGTCTGTGGGGGGATGAGAGTGCCTGGGAAGTGAGTCAGTTGTTGTTTGCTGATCATACAGTAATGGCGGAAGATTCGATTGAGAAACTGCAGAAGTTGGTGACTAAGTCTGGAAGAATTTGTAAAAGGAGAAAGTTGAGGGCCAGGGCAAGTAAAAGCAAGGTTATTAGGTTCAACAGGGTTGAGGGACAAGTCTGTTGGGGTGTAAATCTGAATGGAAAAAAAATGGAGGATGCAAAGTGTTTTAGAAATCTGGATGTGGACGTGGTAGCGAATGGAACCATGGAAGCAGAAGTTTGTCATAGGGTGGGGGAGGGGGCGGAGGTTCTGGGAGCGCTGAAGAATAAGTGGAAAGAGAAAATGTTTTCTAGGCCAAATTATCCGAAATTTTGGAGTGTTTGTTCCGTCATATGTAAGGCATGTAAAAATGTATACATTGGACAGGAAGGTAAAACAGCAACTGAGAGATGCTACAGGTACCGTCATTAAGTACGCAGGGATGACCACCGAAATGCGATCGCTAAAAACTGTCATGAAAACGATCACCCTATAGACTTTAATAACCCAGTCACATTGTACCCTCACCTGATTATGGTACTCGAAACGTCATTGAATGTCTTAATCACTAATACTAAGAACTTTAATTTGTCCATAGGTAACTGTAAAGCACATCCTACAGTCAACCAAATCATTACGAGAGAATTATCAAGAAACGATGACATCAGAAAATAGTTGAACACACATCTTGTTACCCAAGCTAACCTCCCCTACACAAACCCCCTTAACCACACGGAAAACCCTACTCTTCTTTTACTAGTCAGGCCGGTGTATTATTTGGCAAGGCACTAAGAAGACGGAATCTGTGTGGTGGTGTTAGGATGTAAAAAATTCATGAATTGTTTACACTTGATGAGGTGGACTGTCTCCGTGAAATACGTTGCGCTGCATGTACGGAAAGACTACATGTTAGTTAAGATTGTCTGAACTCCTTACTGAACTGCGATTTCATCTTCAGATATATATATATATATATATATATATATATATATATATATATATATATATATATATATATATATATATATATATATATATATATATATATATATATATATATATATATATATATATATATATATATATATATATATATATATATATATATATATATATATATATATATGATATCATACATCCAATCTTGGATGGCAACACCAACTAACTGGCAAGTTCTAGATGAGAAAGGGAAGTGTAAGCACCATTGCTTTCATTCCATAAGCACTGAAAAGAAATTGCCTTAAGTGTAAATGAAAAAAGTAATTGACCTTTTCCCTCACCAGGTACACCTACGTCAGGTCTCCTGACAGGGAGTGGGGCATCAAGAAGGAAGACGGATCTTGGTCTGGCATGGTGGGTCTGGTGAGCAGGGAGGTGAGTGAGTTGGAGAACCAAGCAAGAGAAAGGCTCATGGTAGGATATAACTAATTATGGTGACCATGTAGGTACATGGTGGACGTGGCTCGCCACCAGACTAGACGACTGGTCCGAGGACTGAATGGTAGATTAGGAGAAAAGACTAAGCTACGGTGGAATGTCAAATAAAATGCGTTGTCTACCACACCAAAGTGGTGAAGATGAGAAAGAGATGAAGTCTATTTGGATGGCTAGTGGGGCAGATGATCCTTGTCAGGCACAGTGTGTATGATGGGCAGAAAGGTAGGTGGAACCTGAGCGTTCAGCACATTACCTGCCTCCTGGTGGAACACACTGGGTATGGTGGTCGGACACATACCCTCAGTGGCTCAAGGGTCAGAGAACCCCAGGTTCTGATGAATGCGGTGAGTGTGTAAACTGCAATTAGTATAATGGCTCTTGGATCAGCAAGGAGGATATGATGACAAGCAGTGAAATACTCGTGTGGATCACAGATCTCAGTCTTAGAGGCAAAGACGAGGTAGGACAATGCTGTCGGACACGCTATACTCCAGCATCTCATCGCCCAGTATGATGAGTAGGGTGAGCAAGGCAGTCAGTGAGGTTGCACAGCAAGCAAAGTGTGTCATGCACTGACAACAATATAAGTGAAGTAGCAAAACATGTGTACTCGATCAAGATATATAAGATTCATTTACTATTGAAGATACAGGACATTTCGTACTTTCTATTCGACAGACAACTATTCCTGAACCATATAGTAAGTATAAGTCCTTAGAATCATACTGTTCTTTGCATTTCCTTCATTTCTCAATTGTTTCCCCGTCACGAGAAGGATCCAATACTCTTCTACAATGGATCCCTTTCTCTCGGACCCACACAGGAGGCTGCCATCGGTCTTGGGCCTATTGTCGCCACCGCTGCTCGAGCTGAGGTGGTGGACTTTACGTCACCACTGTCGATAATCAGCTGCCGGATCTTGGGTCGGCAAGGGCGGCCAGAGGTGGACCCCTGGGGCTTCCTGCTGCCCCTCGACCCTCTAGTGTGGCTGTCCATCCTGATGGCGCTGCTGGCGGCGATGGTGCTGGTGTTCTTCGCGTCTTCTGCGTCTTAGCCCAGGTGGTTGATGGGTCAACCATGCCGCAGGAGGCATTTGGGTTCATCCGTGTTCTCTTACAACAAGGTAAGGCTGTAGAGGAGTTTGTAGTGAACATGAAAACAATGACACTCCAGGACATCCATCTGCGCTGTCACCTTCCCGTTTACCAAACTTTGGACACCAATGGTATTACTATATGTTGGTTGACGTGTCTTGAATAATGGGTTAATAACATTCATTATTTCTGACAAACTATTCACCTATATCATACATTATGCATTAACATTGATAAATAAAGAAAAAACATAGTAAGAAAAAGCACATTTATGCACCCTTGTTACTAAACCTTCAAAAATGCATTACAAGATCAAGACATCTACATAGCAAGTTAATGCTAGCATCATAGAATCAAGGGCTCCATTTCTGGGGGCTTCTGAAGCTTCTAAGCCGCGCTCCGCGCAGGAGCAGGGAAATGATGGACTCCTTTTGGGCGAGAATATCAACGAGGAGGCTGTACTCCTATCTGTCCAATGGCTTTTGAGATAAACGCTGCATATCAAACCCAAATGATGTGTAGAAATCATACTCATTGAAGACGAGGAAGTAGAATTACTGATGCTACGCTAAAGTTCAGCGAGATCCAAACACTTAACGTTGGTTTAGGATTAGGTGCAAAAAGATCACAGTAGGGCACGTGTATGCAGGTTCTATACAACCATCTTTCACTGTCATATCCTCTAGTTATCATCACTGTTACAGTGTCTTCCTACTTACATACTTTCAGTCATAACAGTGAGTTTTCTTTACTCTGAGTTTTCTTTACAGTGAGTTTTCTTTATTCTTTTTCATATGTGTCTCTATGTATGTGTGTGTGTGTGTGTGTATGTGTGTCTGTATGTGTGTGTGTGTGTGTCTGTGTGTGTGTGTGTGTGTGTGTGTGTGTGTGTGTGTGTTGCCAAGCGTACAGTACCATCATACCCGGCACAGATGTCGAGGTACCATCACACTGGTGGTGGGAGCGGATGATGATGGCAGTGTGGATGATGATGACGCAGATACTGATACGCAGCTACGCCGGTACGCTCATGTCCCTCCTGGCCGTGAGGTACATCGCTCAACCTTTCCAGAGCTTCCAGAGCATCCTGGAACACCCGTCCGTCATCATGGTGTGGCAGGAGAATTCTGCCAGCGTACAAGGAATTCGCGTATGTCTTAAGTATTTCGTTTTGGTTGAAGAAACACTGGGGATGATTCTGTCCATAGATGTCTACACGAATTTAATTGTATAAATATTAAGATATTATGACCAAGTCATTAACATATCTACACGAATTTAATTGTATAAATATTAAGATTCTATGACCAAGTCATTAACATATCTACATGAATTTAATTGTATAAATATTAAGATATTATGACCAGGTCATTAACATATCTACAAGAATTTAGTTGTATAAATATTAAGATTTTGTGACCAGGTCATTAACATATCTACACGAATTTAATTGTATAAATATTAAGATATTGTGACCAAGTCATTAACATATCTACACGAATTTAATTGTATAAATATTAAGATATTGTGACCAGGTCATTAACATATCTACATGAATTTAATTGTATAAATATTAAGATATTATGACCAAGTCATTAACATATCTACACGAATTTGATTGTATAAATATTAAGATATTATGACAAAGTCATTAACATATCTACACGAATTTAATTGTATAAATATTAAGATATTATGACCAAGTCATTAACATATCTACACGAATTTAATTGTATAAATATTAAGATATTATGACCAGGTCATTAACATATCTACACGAATTCAATTGTATAAATATTAAGATATTATGACCAAGTCATTAACATATCTACACGAATTTAATTGTATAAACATAAAGATATTGTGACCAGGGCATTAACATATCTACACGAACTTAATTGTATAAATATTAAGATATTATGACCAGGTCATTAACATATCTACACGAATTCAATTGTATAAATATTAAGATATTATGACCAAGTCATTAACATATCTACACGAATTTAATTGTATAAACATAAAGATATTGTGACCAGGTCATTAACATATCTACACGAACTTAATTGTATAAACATAAAGATATTGTGACCAGGTCATTAACATCCTTTTGTCTGGTCAGTGTTAGAATCCTTGTTCTCGAAGTGTTATTTGTCACCAGAAAAAAATAACAGGAGGGGAAATGAATAGTGAGGTTCACAGTAGACCAGTTCTGATAGCATACTAGTCATTTGCTTTTTCACATTGAAGGAGATTCAGTGATGACGTATATGTGAATATCACACAATATAAGCAAAACAAACAACTTGATTAGAAATTTCTCTGTTGATTCACTCATGGTGGAGAAGAATCCGTTCATGCATGAAAATCTATGAACATCCCGGTGATGGGCGAGAATCTGTTCATACATGATACCCTATGAACATCCTGGTGATGGGCAAGAACTGTTCATACATGATAACATATGAACATCCTGGTGATGGGCGAGAACTGTACATACATGATAACATATGAACATCCTGGTGATGGGCGAGAATCTGTTCATACATGATAACATATGAACATCCCGGTGATGGGCGAGAACTGTACATACATGATAACATATGAACATCCTGGTGATGGGCGAGAACTGTACATACATGATAACATATGAACATCCTGGTGATGGGCGAGAATCTGTTCATACATGATAACATATGAACATCCCGGTGATGGGCGAGAACTGTACATACATGATAACATATGAACATCCTGGTGATGGGCGAGAACTGTACATACATGATAACATATGAACATCCTGGTGATGGGCGAGAATCTGTTCATACATGATAACTTATGAACATCCAAGTGATGGGTGAGAATCTGTTTAGATGTCATGGTAGTCCAAGAAGAATCTTGAAATTGATCCTCCATCCTGATCTCTCTCTATTCTCTTTCTCTGTGCACATCACAGTCAATGTATTCATTGTAAATAACGTTTCTATATAAGAAAAAGGAATTTTGAAATATTTTTCCAGTCTGGTAGGCTATGAATTATAGGCATTAAAAGCTTAATTTCTCTATTATTTTCTCTTTGTATATCACAGTTCAATCTATTCGTAATTAAGTAAATAAGATCTTTATGTATCTATATGAAAAATTGGAAAAAAAAAATAAAAGGGGAGGGAGCGGGGGGCTGGAAATCCTCCCCTCTCGTTTTTTTTAATTTTCCAAAACAAGGAACAGAGAATTGGGTCAGGTAAAAGCCCAGTCCTCTGTTCTTAACGCTACCTCGCTGATGCGGGATATGGCGAATAGTTTGAAAGAAAGAAAGAATGAAAAATTGGAATTTTGAAATATTTTTCCAGTCAAGTAGGCATTTTCGGCATCGTAAGCCCATTTTCTCAATCTTTTCTTTTTGTATAAGACAGGTACAATACAGTCAATATACTCGTAAAAGACGGAATAACATTTTTGTAAGATAAAGAGTATGTCAGAGACCCAGACAACATTCCTTGTTTACACAGAAAAGATTCAACGACATTGTGGTCAAAGACGAACCACGACTCAGGCATGGTGTTACGTGCCTAGCGAGGGGTGTAAGTGGTCTTCGATTGTCCATGACACTTGGAGAAGGTGTTCAAGATTATCCCTGTTGGTGGCCGTAAGCTTGGCGATAATGGCCCTAACGACCTAACAGTTGATAGGTCGTTGAACCTAGCCGACAAAACCAACCAACCTGTAGTAACTCAGTCAAACACGAAGGTAAAAACAAGATCACTCTCTCCCAACCTGTAACTCACTCAAACGCAAAGGAAGAAACAAAATCACTCTCTCCCAACCTGTAGTAACTCAGTCAAACACGAAGGTAAAAACAAAATCACTCTCTCCCAACCTGTAGTAACTCAGTCAAACGCAAAGGTAAAAACAAAATCACTCTCTCCCAAAACAATTTTGGCGTTTATACACGCAAACATAGGATCCCAGTCCGTCGTCGCTACTCATCATTTGTGTATGACCATTACATATAGCAGCAGTAAAGCTAATCCCATGAAAAATACACTTAAAACCTTCCTATTTGGGATGATGATGACGGTACAGTCATTAAACCTACGTAAATATAACTAGAACAGTGATCTACAGCCTGGATGAGTTCCAAATGGTTGAGGGCTCGTTGTCCAACGAAAGCCCATCGAGATTTGAGAATGAACCACTTCAACTAACAACTTGGTTACATTAGGGAGCTGTGGTCTGAGAGCACAAGTCTGACTCTCACTGAACACCTGACCTACAAAGATATAGTTTCACTCGGTCGGTTTAACCCAGATTTGATATTGTCTTGCGACAAATGTTTGCCAGACGCGTCACACATGAGCGAGGTGTGTAAACATTCACAGACACAAACTGAATATAAATGTTTACTCCGCTACTCCACATATTCCTGGCTATTCTATTATACTGTTTTTTCTTTCTCTTTTTCACTTATTTCATTCCATTTTCAAAAGGAAATACATTGTTTTTTTGGATACTTTATTCATAGATATGTGTACAGTATAATTCACATTAATAATATACGTAATAGATTTGGTGATTAACTGAAGGGGCTATCTTGAAATATAAGAACAAGATATATCTGATACCTTAGACATAATATATATATATATATATATATATATATATATATATATATATATATATATATATATATATATATATATATATATATATATATATATATATATAAGTCATGTTGATAAGCAGCTCACAGTCTCCTTGCTGACATTTGAATTCATAAACTACGTTGGATTCTTGTTATGTGTCTTTGTTTTTTTTTGTACAGCTCGTTGCTCATATGAGGGTGCTTGTAATTTTTTGTTTCTGTTTCTCTAGTAAATGACGAGCTTAACTTTGCGATCTTATTCCTAGAGATGAAGTCTTGTATTACATGTAACTCTGTCTTGTACATTGTTGGCATCTGGGTTGCACTAGATATATTTCATGTGTCGCTGTGTTTCTTGTGTGGTTTCTGCCGTTGTGAATACAGTGTACTGGTATATAAAATGTTGTATGAACGTAGTATTGTCTAAGATACGAAGACCATCCAGAAACAATATGCATAGAAACACAAAAAGCACGCACACTAATGAATGCATGAATGAATGACAATGGCAAATCATATCATTCACTACTTTACATTGAAGTCTTCAAAAACATCATCATCGATTCTTTATTTTCTAAGTCTGTGGATTCTGCCTTATTCCGTGACGTGATCGGCCTGGAGAGTGCTGGCCGCCTGATATACAAACTCTACCCTGAGTTCCCCACCGTCCTGGACACACTGGTGAGGTCGGGCGACCACGTCCTCGTCGAACTGGAAATGGTCGTGCGAAATCTACTGGCTCGAGACTTCTCTCGCACAGGTAAGATAAGTAAAAGAAGAAAAAAGAAAAAGAAAAGTTAAGAGAAAGAGAAAGAAAAAGAAAAAAGAGGAAGAAAAAGAAAGAGAAATCCTTTTTGATAATTCATAAATCCCGTACACTCAGGAGATTTTTTTTGAGTATTATTTCTGTTTATTTAGAATGGATAAGTTGGGGAAAATGTTGAACCTGTACTTACGTATGTTATCTCTAGGAAGACTCTTACGTAGGGACCTGGTATGACTATATGGACCTGGTATGACTATATGGACCTGGTATGACTATATGGACCTGGTATGACTATATGGACCTGGTATGACTATATGGACCTGGTATGACTATATGGACCTGGTATGACTATATGGACCTGGTATGACTATATGGACCTGGTATGACTATATGGACCTGGTATGACTATATGGACCTGGTATGACTATATGGACCTGGTATGACTATATGGACCTGGTATGACTATATGGACCTGGTATGACTATATGGACCTGGTATGACTATATGGACCTGGTATGACTATATGGACCTAGTATGACTATGTGGACCTGGTATGACTATATGGACCTGGTATGACTATATGCACCTGGTATGACTATATGGACCTGGTATGACTATGTGGACCTAGTATGACTATATGGACCTGGTATGACTATATGGACCTGGTATGACTATATGGACCTGGTATGACTATATGGACCTAGTATGACTATATGGACCTGGTATGACTATATGGACCTGGTATGACTATATGGACCTGGTATGACTATATGGACCTGGTATGACTATAGGGACCTGGTATGACTATATGGACCTAGTATGACTATCAACAGAATTCTGTATTTGCAGGTCGGTGTGACTTCTACCTTTCTAGAGAGAGGTACCTGAGCGAACCACTGGCTATAGCACTGCGAAAGCACAGCCCACTCACTCCCATCATCAATAACTGGTACTGATATGAGGTATTCTTGACTCGTGCACCACATCTCTCCGTCTCTTTATACACACACACACTCACACACACACACCCATATATATATATATATATATATATATATATATATATATATATATATATATATATATATATATATATATATATATATATATATATATATATATATATATATTCTTTCTTTTCTTTTAAACTATTCGCCATTTCCCGCGTTAGCGAGGTAGCGTTAAGAACAGAGGTCTGGGCCTTAGAGGGAAAATCCTCACCTGGCCCCCTTCTCTGTTCCTTCTTTTGGAAAATTAAAAAGAAACGAGAGGGGAGGATTTCCAGCCACCCGCTCCCTCCCCTTTTAGTCGCCTTCTACGACACGCAGGGAATACGTGGGAAGTATTCTTAATCCCCTATCCCCAGGGATAATATATATATATATATATATATATATATATATATATATATATATATATATATATATATATATATATATATATATATATATATATATATATATATAGCTGTGGTTTCGATGCATTATACATGATTACTAGAGTGTGTGTGTGAACGAATGTGGCCTTTGTTGTCTTTTCCTGGCGCTACCTCGCGCGTGTGCGGGGGGATGGGGGTGTCATGTGTGGCGGGGTGGCGAAGGGAATGAATAAAGGCAGCAAGTATGAATTAAGTACCTGTGTATATATGTATATGTCTGTGTATGTATATGTATGTATACGTTGAGATGTATAGGTATGTATATGTGCGTGTGTGGACGTGTATGTATATACATGTGTATGTGGGTGGGTTGGGCCATTCTTTCGCCTGCTACCTTGCGCTACCTCGCTAACGCGGGAGACATCGACAAAGTATAATAAATGAATCAAATAATATATATATCACGTAATACCCTTCAACAGCTTGGACCTTTTGCATGTTATACTGGAAGGCTAACAACTAGGCTATGATCGCCCTTGAATGGGGAAATGACTATTGGATCACTAAGTAATCGAATACCCTTCGTGTTACATCAATGAGCAACGGGGTCTACACCAGTCAATTCCCATCAGGCTCACATTACCAGCAGTTAACCTTTTACAGAACCTAAGTGTACAAACGCTATCATGGCCCAACTGTTCGCCTTACCGAATCCAACACAAAAGATCTTGGGTTCGAATCCTGGCTGTTGGAGGGTATAATGTGGTCTAGGAAAGTGCACGTTCATATGCACTATGTTCTTGTTCAAATACCTCCGTGTTTGTACAGTTGCGTTCTGTAAAATGCCAACTACTGGTAATGTAAGCTTGATGGGATTTGACCGGTGTAGATTCCGTTGCTCTTGGATATGAGACAAATTGTAGTCATCTCCCTATTAGGGGCGATTATCGCTTAGCTGTTAGCCTTCTCGAATACCACGCAAAAGGTCCTGGGTTCGAGTCCTGGCTATTAGAGGGTATTATGTATTCTGTGAAAGTGCGTTCATATGCATTATATTCGTATGTGTTTGTGTGTGTGTGTGTGTGTGTGTGTGTGTGTGTGTGTGTGCGTGCGCGCACTTTTTCCACATTACATCCGATGATCTATTTGCTTCACAGGGTTATGACTTTAGTAGAGGCGGGCTTGTTCGAGCGATGGATGTCGAAATCCGTCCCTAACACGACAACGTGTCTTCAGACCCCAAAGAAGACTTCCATGAACACTTATCTCTCTCTGAAAAATCTATGGGTAATAAATGTCCGTCATCCACACAAGCAGTGTTCCTTGAGACACTGAGGCACCACTTGACAAATATGGAAGTCATATATCTATTTTCCACCTCCTGTTTCCATCATTAATATCATCCCTATCTTCCAGGGAATGTTTGTCGTCCTAGCAGTGGGACATATGATCGCCTTTCTCACTCTAATTCTCGAAACGCTCAGCAGAATCTTGGTTTACCCACGGGTCTCCTCACACCGAGACTCTAAGGGTCACTAACATACACTTAACATAAACAGATAGTAAGAGTCAACAATACCGCCAAATCGCCTTAGGTTTTTTCCTCTCTGTGTAGAGACACCAGGGTACCTCAGAGTGAAAATTGTCTGGTCCCTGAAGAAAATATAAGATGAATAAAGTTGAATAAGAATTCCTGTATTATGCAAATATCACCTGTTATGCAAATATCAAACAGGGTGATGATGGCAATCGAACCACGTATATAAAGCCCAGCAGCCATAACCTGGTTGTTGGAGACGTTATAATACATTTTCTCTCTGTGGGATAAACGCCACTTTTATATTCGCTGGAGAAATCTTCTCCAGCGTTTACGAACGTATTCATCTTACCATGAGTTCAATACGATCCTTCCACTGGATTTTCAGTTTATATACACCAGAATTTGTGTCAGATCTACGTGATGAAATGGTTATGTTCTTTCCAGCTAAGGAATTACTGAAGTTTTTATACATTGATGAATGAAGTAAATGAAACAAAATTCAAGAGGAAGAGGAAAGAATTCTTTAGAAATATCTTGAGGGTAAAGTCATGAGTTAGTATGAAGGCGAGAGCAATGGAAGGTCGTAGCTAACACACTTCTGCGAATGTGTGAGGCAGTGGAAAGAAGTGATCCTCAGAACTCATTGGATAAAAATGAGAATGGATTACCAGAGGCGGGGGATCATCAGTGCTTATTCACCAGGAAGCGAGAGGAGAGAGAGGAAGAGAAGGAGAACGTCTTAGGAGGAGTTAAGTGAGTGTGTCAGCAAGTCTTCGATGCGAAGGATCTGGTATTAGTGGTGGGTGATTTGCATAAGAGAGTAGGTAATGTATGAGCTAAGGGCATAATGAGAAGACGTGGGGTAACCGCACATATGACTGAATATGGTTAACACCTTGTGGAGCTGCGTGCTGAACAAGGACTGGTCAAAAAGAAAGAGGAACTTAGGGAAGTGTGTGGCATGCGGAAGGTTGGAGGAAGGTAGCATGTGGAAGGTTGGAGGAAAGTAGCATGCGGAAAGTTGGAGGAAAGTAGCATGCGGAAGTTGGAGGAAGGTAGCATGTGGAAGGTTGGAGGAAGGTAGCATGTGGAAGATTGGAGGAAGATAGCATGTGGAAGATTGGAGGAAGGTAGCATGCGGAAAGTTGGAGGAAAGTAGCATGTGGAAGATTGGAGGAAGATAGCATGTGGAAGATTGGAGGAAGGTAGCATGCGGAAGGTTGGAGGAAGGTAGCATGTGGAAGATTGGAGGAAGGTAGCATGTGGAAGGTTGGAGGAAGGTAGCATGCGGAAGGTTGGAGGAAGATAGCATGCGGAAGGTCGGAGGTGGGTGTGTGCGATAGTAGTGGGAATCTGACCGATGAAGTTACATTGTTACTGAAACACAATGTGGAAGTGTATGACCGTTAACTGGATGCAATGAGTTTCAGTGATTGGGATACTTACAGATTAAAGCGGAAGGAGGTCAAAACGAAGGTGCAAGGGCTAAGAAAGAGGTATATGAGAGATGGAGTGAGCGAGTAGCAGCAAACTTTAAGATAAATTAGAAAATGTTTGGAAGGAATTTAATGGCACATGAAAAACAAGAAAAGAAATAGGTACATCTGTGAAGAGGGCAAATATGAAAGCGGTAAGAGAAAGAGATGAAGGAAAGAGAAGACAGAAGAGAACAACTTGAAGGCTTGTTGAATATGTTCGGTGATAGGGTGGCAGATGTAATGTGTGTGGGTTAGGGAGGTATGCGATATGAGGTAGTCTTGGTAAGTGTAATGTTGAAAAGAGGGGAGGTGGTGAAACTTTTGCGTTAGCTGAAGTGTGGCAAGGCAGCATAAGTGGATGGCATTGACGATATATTTCTCAAGGTAGGAGGTGACTGTGTTGTCAATTGATTAAGTATGATTTTGAATGTATGTATGACTCATAATGAGGTAAGTGAGAATTGGTAGAACACCTGTACTGTAGAATGATATCAATTTATAGTGGTCGAAAGTGAGTGCTCATATAGAGTGTGCCTGGTCAGCTGTACGGGAGAGTAGTGATTGAGAGGGTGGTAATATCCACAGAGTTTCAAACTGAGGAAGGTTAAAGTGGCTTTCGGAACCGTGTAGGTGATGTGGATCAGGTGATCTCTTTGAAGTATATGGAAGAGGAAAACTTAGAGGAAAAGAAGGATTTGAACATACCATTTATAGTTCTGGAGAAAATGTGGTTTGTGTTTGATTGAGATGCTTCGTGGATGGTATCACAAAAATATGACACGGGAGAGGGAAGCTGCTAGAAGCGGTGAGGATTTCTCATCAAGCGAATGTTTAAAAAGGAAGAGAGGAGCTGAGTAGTTCCATGTGAAGGTAGGTGTCTAGCAGGTGTGTGTGTGTGTGTGTGTGTGTGTGTGTGTGTGGATATCTAATCTGTTTATGAGTGAGATGGTGAGGGAGGTGAATGCAATCGTCTTATAATCTGCAGTCTATTAGGGATGGACGACATGAGAAACGAGTCCTCTATTGTTTGCTGATAACACGGTGATGGTGGCAATTTCGCCCATGAAACTACAGAAATCACTTTTGGCTTCCGGGAGAAAATTGGGTGTAAATGTAAATCAAAACAAGGTTATTAGGTGTACAAAGAGAGACAGGTTGATTGAAATATGAGTCTGAATGGAGAATATTTAGAAGAACTGAAGTGTTATAGATACGTGGGGGTGGATATTCCAGCTATGGCACATGGGAGGTGAAGTGAGTCATAGGATGGGTGACGGGTTGAAGGTCCTGAGTACAGTGAGAAACGTGTGGAAAGAACGGTCACTATCGAGGAGGTCGAAGATCAGCAAGTCTGGACGCATAGTCGTCACCGACAGTGAGTTGTATGAATCTGAGGTGTGAGTTCTACATGACGATATAGGGTAGAGAGGGTGAATGTGCTGGACTTGCTTGAGGACAATATACGATGTGAGGACATATGATTTGGAAATGATAAGGTAAGGGAGAGGTGTGGTGATATGGAGAGATGTGTGGTGATAGGGAAAGGAATGGTGATACAATGAGTATGAATGAGGAAAGTTGAAGACGGTGTCCTGAAATTGCTTGCATGTATGGGAAAAACCAGTGAGGAAAGGTTGAGCAAACAGTATATGTAGGTAAGAACAGGAGGAGAGAAGGAGTAGAAAGAAACTGAAATAAAGATAGAAGGATAGATTGAAAAAAAAGGTTTTGCGTGCTTGTGGCCTGAACATGCACAAGAGTGCAGGGCGTACGCGGGATAGAGTGAATCAAAGCCATATAGTACACAAGGGTCGACTTGCTGTCTATGAACAGAATCGAGGCATATGAGTTTATCGTGGGAAACCATGGAAAGGTCCGTGGATCCTGTCTGTAGAGAAGCTGCTGTTGGTTTCGGCACATTACACATGGCAGCTAAGGAGCGAATGTGAGCGAATGAGGCTATTTCTTCACCTGCTCCAAGAGTTACCTCGCTCTTGGGGATCACGGCATTAGATAGCACTCACTGTCCAAGACATCAGCTCCCTGAAGAGCTCTTGGAAAATGGACAAAAGCTTGAGATGTTCTTTTGTTATTTCCTGTGAGTTATGAACATTTTGCGCTACCTCAACGGCGTCTTTATTGATCAACATTATGTATAAATAATTACTTAATTATTTCTTACGTGAGGAGGAGTTACTTTGACATAAGAGAGGGATAAAGATTTTAAACGAAACATTTTTGGTAAAACTAAACAGATATTGTGCGAAAGAAATTTCAGAAGGGAAAGCAGATTCTAAAAGAAAACTTTAGATAACACTCAAGAGGCATTTTAGGAGGGAAACAATACTGCATAGGAAATTCTAGAGGGAAAACAAGATTGTATAGGAATTATCAGGAGGGAAGCAAAATTCTACTGGAATTTTTATATAATACTAAACCTACATTGTGGGAGGAAAGGAAGAATTAAAGGAAAGTTGAGATAACACTGAAAGGAAATTGGAGGAGGAAAATTAGATTCTAAGGGAAACTTTAGACAACATTAAACAGAAAATGCGCCAGAAAAACAAGAATCTAAAGAAATTCAGGTATAATTATTCAAGAGTTCTAAGGAGGAAACAAGATTTTGGAGCAAACTTCAGATAACTATAACCAGAAGTGGCTGGAGGGGAAAAAAGATGATAAATAAAAACTACTGGACGAAAATAAGATTCTAAAAGAAAACTTTAGTAAACCGTTAATGTCCTGAGTGTACTTTGTGGTAGGATAGATTTTGTAGTTAGTGAGGAAAGACCTAGATATCAGGTCAGAAATGTTCAAAAATGGATCTCTAAATGAATTTAGGTTAGAAAAAGTTGATATGTATAAGTATCTTGGAATGCACACTGGATATACGTCCTTCCAGCTGCAGAGGAAGTGAGGTGCATTATCTGGAGAATGCATGTTAAGGTCGTCTCAGATCACTACGGGCTTTGGCATGGAGAGGAAATGGCTCTAGCTCAGGTATTTCTATCTTAAGAATAGTGTATATTAACACGATATGTTCATCCATGGACAATACACCACCTGTTCTCATACTGTACAGTGAGGAGGGTATCACAATACTTGGTCATGCAAAATGAAGTCATGAAACTGATCTAGGCTGCCCATGAAAGAATAAAATTGAATTCATGAAAATGGAGTGAAATGTACCAAGTGCTGGACATAAAATATTGGATCTTGCTGTATGTGCTACTCTAAAATCCATTAGGAGAGGTGAAGATATATAGACTGACTCGTGTAATGGTAAGTTTAAAGGAAGGGCATCATGCTGTATTATGCTGGAGAGTGGAGGCTGATAAACACGATTTCATTACAAACTTATCTAAGGTTTAAATTTGTGGCAGGAAGGGACGCATTGCAGATCTTTGAACAGCTTGAGTTGAAAAACGATGACTGGCATCCAGTTACACTGTGTAAAAAATTTGTTCTTTCTATTTTGTTCCTGGGAAAAAAGTATTATTTTCTAATTGATTATGACTAAAAAGCATAGAAATTGACTATTATTCTCTAGAAATGTTTTTCTAGAGTATACAGATGGTCTGTACATACGTGTGACGGATTTAGTGGTCAGTGAGGGCCGGGGTGGGTTTTCATGAGGGATTATGTAAGTAACGAGAGTTTGGCAGATGATACAGGTAGTGAAGATGATAAATAAAAGAATGAGTGACAACACCTCATTCACGATGGCTGAACTACATGCAGTTTGTGAAGGTCTTCAGGTTGCTGGCAGAGAATTGTTAAGATGTTTATATCTTTGTTGACAGCACAAGTGCACTGGAGTCCTTGCAGAGTAAAAATCCAGGCGATATTTCGTGTTGTTCACACAAGCAAACTGGTGGTAATAGCATTGTAGGGAATCAAGTACAATATGTAATTTGCATGGACTTCACATGTGGGGATTCCTTCCAAAGACGTGGCTAAAGAGTTGGCCCAAAAAAAAAGCCACAGAAACGATGTATTTAGACATTGTTGATAATGGAAGTACGGAAGAGATAAGGAATGACATGAAGAGAGAAAAAAAGAATGGGGAAAATGTTAAAGTCTCGCGATTGCTCTTGCATGCTCAAGTTTCTATTGATAAATCCTCAAATGATTTCTTTTTTTTACTGTCAGCTTCATTGCAATACTAGGAAGGTGAAGTTCTTAGAGACAGTGACTTCCAGATCTCTCACACACAAGCGGAGTTCCCTCATCTTTCGGCCCATCAGTTCATGATCGACTGTCTTGTCCAGGTTTACCACTTGAAACAACTGACATATCTATTGACGTTAAATGGCATCTGCCATTTTCTAGACCATTGAACCATTTTAGCTAGATCCTCTTGTCTTATCAGCCCATCATCTTAGCTAATATACAACATCATCTACTTTTGTGTCATCTGCAAATTTGGACGCGAAGCTCTTCAGCGTTACATCAAAGTCGCTGATATTAATGATGAAAAGCACAGGTCTCAGGACTGTGTCCTGGAATTGGGGGGTCATGTTAGTAACGGGTGACCACAGTGATGGTTTACTTCTCGTTACGACTCTTTGCTTCTCGTTACGTCACGTCCCCAAGCTCCTGTCCACCCTTTCCCTATGACACCAACCAGTGATTTCAAAGTGTCTGACTTCAAGCGTCATTTCATTCTAGGGGGGGACTTTACCGAAGGCATTTTGGAGGCACGAGAGAGAGAGAGAGAGAGAGAGAGAGAGAGAGAGAGAGAGAGAGAGAGAGAGAGAGAGAGAGAGAGAGAGAGAGAGAGAGAGAGAGAGAGAGAGAGAGTTGAACATGATTATGAATTGTATAAGATGATACGAGAATGATTGCTGGATATACGTTTATGAGAAACAAAAAAAAATATATATGTTTCAGTGACAGTCTTTAAAATATATGAACCATATTGAAAAGGATAACACTATCATGATTTGTCTGTAATACTTTATTGAGGATCAAAGAAAATTTACTACTTCTATTAAGCAGCTCAGGTGATGGGTGTAGTGAGAGGTGTACAGTCACTTGCTGCCTTGATACTTGATCCTATCATCATTATTTGATAAGATTTGTAAGCAATTCCCCTTCTTGTCCAAATAATAAGTTTATGATACGTTCGTTGTCTGTCTTGGACAATCACATGTTTACCAAATGGCGTCCTAACTACGTCTCTTCATTGTATATCAGCTGACTGTTATTTCTTTCTTCTATCATTGCCTCGAGCAGTCTGTCTGGACGGGAGGTTACAGTGGTATACAGAATGTGTTTCTTTCTTGTCTCATTGCCTCTAGCAGTCTCTCTGGACGAGAGGTTACAGTGGTGTACATAATGTGTTGTTGTCTTGTGTGATGGAGGATCGGCTGTGGTGTTGGGGTATTCGTCCGTCTCACACGATGGTTCCCCCACACGTTCTGCCTAGGGTCGACGACGACGTCGAACCCGTCACCAGGCCACTCCAGAAGTGGTATGTGGGGCTGTTCATCACGCCACCGTCTGACATGTGGATCGGGGAATTATGATAGCAGTGTAAAAAGATAATCAGGAAATAATTGATTGAAGTAATTATGCTTCTATAAAGTGATTCTACTCTTATTGTGTGGTGTTTTGATAGGATTATGTGACTGTCATGAATGAATACAGACATAACAGTTCACTGTACATCTTCATATGGAGCTATATCTCATGCTTAATTGTATAACATTATCTATACCTGTATAGATATTATGTGCTGGGAATATGGAGGAGTATAGCCACTCACAGTAGGTTCCACCACTTCTAAAGTAGGGTCCACCACTTCTAAAGTAGGGTCCGCCACTTCTAAAGTAGGGTCCGCCACTTCTAAAGTAGAGTCCAACACTTCTAAAGTAGGGTCCAACACCTCTAAAGTAGGGTCCACCACCTTTAAAATCTCTATATACTATTTCGGCGTTGAATCTCTCTTTAGTATGTCACTAGTTCACCCACGACGTGTAGGTGAATACGTCCCCAAGACGTTGCATATGACATGGCCAGGTCGAAGACATTCCCACTGGCAGATCTAGTGTTAGGCCACCAACATAAGATTACCTCCCTCCGAAATTCTAAAGCTTCACTTGCATACTTGATGAGAGAACTGGAGGCTGGCATTACCATGGTGATCATCTACCTTCCCTTTGATAGCTGGCGTTGTGTGGTGCATCTCGACCTCGTGAGTCCGTCTCCTCACAATTCAAGAGGATGTATGTCGTGTTTGTAAGTGGAGTTCGTGGCGCCTCACCCTCGAGTCTTTGATCATCAGTTTGGGTTAGTCTTTCTCCGTCTGCCACATCTAAGTTGATCAGGAAGTTTTCCGACCAGCGTCGCACTGTAGGGTTCGATATGCCTGGTACAGTTTGCTATGGCCTCACTCAGCCTGGCCAGACTCTCTCAAGGCAACAGTTCTTGCCCGCAATGCCATTTGTTAACGACATTCTTTGTGATTTACCTGGTAAGGTGTTGTGCGAGTAAGGTTAAGTTAGGTTAGGTTTGGTTAGGTTAGGTTAGGTTAGGTTAGGTTAGGTAAGGCTAGGTTAGTTTAGGTTAAGTTAGGTTAGGTTAGGTTAGGTTTAGATTAGGTTAGGATAGGTTAGGTTAGGTAAGGCTAGGTTAGTTTAGGTTAAGTTAGATTAGGTTAGGTTAGGTTTAGATTAGGTTAGGATAGGTTAGTTTAGATTAGGTTAGGATAGGTTAGGTTAGGTTAGGTTTAATGGCCAGCAATCTATGAGGAAGGTCATAAGGCCTGCAACCCATACAAGTAAGATAGTGAGGCAGGATTGTGTCAGTAATTCTAACAACAGATGGCAAGATGCGTTGAACAACTTCTCTTTCTCTCTTTCTTCCCCTTCTCTCACATTCTTTCTTCAGAAACTCATTAATTTATTTTTTCCCAGATATCTTTAGCCATTACAGAAAGTCCAACACCTGTAGTATTCATACTGAGGATTATGCCTTCGCATATCAGTACGGATCGAAACAAGCATTAACCACTCTAACAATCACCCACCTTGTTACTCAAGCTGTGCGATGTTGCCACGCGGAGCGAGTGAGGCGTGGTATGAGGTAGCGAAACACCCAGAGCACAGTATACCATTCTGTTTATTCCTTCATTGTTATCATCGTATGTTTGTTTTGGATCGTTAACGCTCAGTGGAGGATAACACTAACACAATTAACTAACTGTTTTTCTTTTCTGCAGTTATTTTCCTCCCATTATGTGTTGTCTGAATGGAGTTTCTTCCATTATTTTCTTAACCTATGGTTTTCCCTCATTACGATGGTCATCTCTTCTCCCCCTGTACCTCTCCCTTACCTCCACCAGCACAATGCACCCCTCTGGGTGGAGCAAGTGAGGTCTTTTCAGTAAGCTCAGCTCTCACGACACTAGCAATATCTATTTTTTTCTCCTCATACGATCTATAAATTGTAGTTCGTTACAATTAGGTATCAATCCATCAATGTTTATATCAGCGTTCCTGACCGCGACGCATTCGCGGGCCACCCAAGGTCGAACGCATAGGTTCGAATCCTGGTTACGGCAGTGGGTCCACAGTCAAAGTAGCTGTTCATCCACCCTCAGGGGTTGGTCGATGAAATGGGTAGCTGATTCAGGCTAGGGTATATATATCTATATAGCATTAATGAGATGGCCTTGATTAAGACCTCAGCAGCTCGTGCCTCCTAAACTAACTTAAAGAAGAAAAAGCAAACGCTACTGGTTGGATTCGAACCCTGGGTAGGGCGTTTTGGGCAAACGGAGATTAAAAGACACACAAATCAGAAATCTAGTGTTTATACGTGGACCCCAACTTCATCTTAGTGGGGTAGTATGGACGGTGATCTATCGAGGCTTCGATAGATGTTATGAACATGTCGATGGTGTAATGACAAATGTATATACCTACTCAGAAATCCAATCTGACCCGTGGCTACAAGATTCTTAATGACATATCAAAACATCCATAAACATCTGTTAACACGACAGAAAAATGTGGATAGATTTTTGTGGCTCATTCAGCAGTACAGCTTCCAGCTGACCGTATCTCTTGGAGATCATAACTTATTAGTTAGACGTTGGTAGTTATACAGATGACTAACGAAACCTCACATTCAGTTGCCAGTTTTGGCTGTCCCGCCAATATATACCACAGCACGAAAGGCGCGTGGCTCATTCCTTTGTTGCACCTCACACCGTGAACCTGTCTGTCCCAGAACCTGGTATCTACCCTCACGCTAAATGTAAGACATGAAACTTTATTCACTCTAGTCTACCCTCACGCTAAATGTAAGACATGAAACTCTATTCACTCTAGTCTTGCTTCACGCTAAATGTAAGACATGAAACTCTATTCACTCTAGTCTTGCCTCACGCTAAATGTAAGACATGAAACTCTATTCACTCTAGTCTTGCTTCACGCTAAATGTAAGACATGAAACCCTATTCACTCTAGTCTTGCCTCACGCTAAATGTAAGACATGAAACTTTATTCACTCTAGTCTTGCTTCACGCTAAATGTAAGACATGAAACTCTATTCACTCTAGTCTTGCTTCACGCTAAATGTAAGACATGAAACCCTATTCACTCTAGTCTTGCTTCACGCTAAATGTAAGACATGAAACTCTATTCACTCTAGTCTTGCTTCACGCTAAATGTAAGACATGAAACTTTATTCACTCTAGTCTTGCTTCACGCTAAATGTAAGACATGAAACTCTATTCACTCTAGTCTTGCTTCACGCTAAATGTAAGACATGAAACCCTATTCATTCTAGTCTTGAAGGCACATAACATTCATTATACAGATAATATAACAATAAGCTTTCGTGAAAGAGAAGCGCTTTATAATGTCCGTCTTCGTACCATGCGACGGATGGCTGGTTTGGTAATGAAACAAATTCTGAATGTGTCATCCTCTGCAAACACCATTGTGAGTATCGGTACGAGAGCATACATCCCTCTTATTGTTGCATCCTTGTTCGGTCTTATGTTGCAACACCGAATCACTCACATTATATCCTTGGTGATGCTGAATAACGTGTGTTCGTACGTGTTGCACCGTTGTACTTGGAGGATCTGGATCAAGAATAGGAAGATACCAAAACTAGATTATTCAGAAGTCTAGGAATATTATCATTATAGATCTTGATACATTACTTGGGCATAGTGATCATCTCATGAATTTCTTAATGAGGTGCATACTCATCAACCCATATTAGCTCAAAAAAGTGAAAACATTCAAAGTTTATCTACTAGCAATTGGGACAAAGTTGGATTCTATTTGTGATAGATAAGAACTTTAATATACGAGAGTATAAAGAGGTATGATAGATCCAGGGTGATTCGTCAAGGTCCTTTGAATATATCAGGTTGAATTCTTGAGGTTATATTAAGACATTGTTACTCCATGATCAAACTTCGATAACACCGTCGTTGTCACATAATGGCAATGCAAACATATCTTTTGGAAAGGGAAGTGAAACACGTATGGGGTTTATACCACGGTACTGCTTTATCACCATATGATAATAAAGGACGACAAATATTCAAAGTGTCCCCCACGTACTTGACTGTATGCCTGAACGTGTCGATGCATTATTTAGCTGACCCATTCCAACATACCTGGACGATCTCTGATTGGCTGACTCATACAGATGATATAACTAGGACGCCAAATGGCGTCCTAGCTTCGTCTCTTCGATGTATATACTTGACTTTTATTCCATCTTGTTTTCCCCCCTATGATGTTTTTACACTGCTTGATTTCGTGTTTCATTATCCCGGATATGAATTCTGATCGGGAGTTGGCCTTTCCTTAGATTGAATGTAATCTTTGGATATATCTTTATAGAATATTAGTATTATCAATTTTGAAAAGTGCTTACCGTATTTCAAGAAAGGACTATCCCACCCGACCCTGTGTGTTTGTTTAGTGTGACCCCCAACCCATATTGCATTTGTTACAACTTTGAACATAGTTTTGTTTGAATCGACCCTTCAGATAGTTATCATGTCGAATGAATTTTATTCTGACTGGAAGTTCGACCTCATAGCAGTCATTTAGAGGAGAAGTTTAAATGTTTATCGAGTCCATTATGAATTTAGAAGGGTCTCTTTTCTGTTGGTTTGTGTGTTTCTAATGGATTGTCAGCTTGGGAAATGTTACAACTTTGTTTGTGTGGACATCTTTTCATATTTCTTTTGACCCGACTGAGGTAGTTTTAATTTGAGTTGTTATCTTTATGCGTTCTAGTATTCCTTCTTTCCACTTTGTAACGGGGAATAATGTTTTGGAAAGATGATTGTGTTGGGAGTGTAATTTAACGGCCTTCTTATGAAGACTAGATGCAATGGTTTTTCCCGTCAGAGCACTTGTACCTTTAATAAATGGAGCATTCATATAAGTGGGGTTAAACGTGGTTGTAAACCCTAGGAGATAGAGATATCAACGGGGTAAGACTTCAACCTTAACGGTTGTTCTGCTTGTTGGACATGTGTTATTTGGTTTGGGGATGTTGTTATGTGTATGGTTAGGTGACTGCAACCGAAGGGACTTAGATTTTGAGTTGTGACTTTCGCTAGCTGGAATCTAGGGAAAAAAATCTTTTAACCCACACTGTAATCTAATGTTTCTTGAAAAATTGAATTTTACTCTGGAATTTTTGGATACGTGGGACATATCTCTTTCAGTTGTTAATACTCTTTCAAGTATCTTTTTCGTTAATCTTTATTGGGATACTAAAATCTCATCCATTAAAGCTTCAGTACTTCGGAATGGAGCGCGGATTGTGCTTATTTCAATCATTGATATGTTGTGTATTGTTGTTTTGGCAGAGTGTTCATTGAATCCATCTGATATAGTTGGAAGTTACGTTTGATTCGTATATAATTCTCAAGATTTCTTTGAGAGATGATATAGTTCAGAAAGGATGGTTTACAACAAGATTCAACTGTCTATTGGAAATTCAAATTAGGCGAATTTGTTGTTTCGGAAAAAATCTTAAGTTGTGAGATTGCGCAGAACTATTTCCACTTAGTGGTTAATTACACTGGTTACGTTTCTAACAAAACGTAAAAGGGATTATTTTGAGATGATATTGACAAAGGTCACGTTTATTCTACCTTTACTTTCCCATTGAATTTTCCATTCAGGATATGTTGAAGGTATCTTTTGTAATTGTTGTTCTTGCGTGTTTGTGTTTGGATGTGGTCTGTGTGGGATTACCAAATTTGTGCTATCATAGGGGATGATTTTGTACAGTCCCATTTGCTACCATCCGCTTATCTTGGTTTAATGTGATCTTGTTTATTTTTCTATGTTGTTGTATGTTCATCATCCACCAACTCTCTCCAGGAGCTCTTTCCGGGTAACCATTTTTGTTGTGAATCACTGGAGGATGGAGAATTTCTTGGGGCAGGTTGTGGAATTGCCGACACAGGAGTTCGAACACCCATGCGTGTCGCCTCGGCCGCCCTCTCAACTCAAGGCAGTATAGCCCCTGAACCAAAATTACACCAGGATTATCCTTTGTTTTGTGGCGTATGAGGGAACCATCTCGTTTTATTTAGGACTATTATAAAGGCCACCGTACGAGTGGCGATATTAGAAAGATTTTGGATTTGCAAATATTAAGTAGAAATTGTAATATTCGTGCGTTAAAATGTCCCGGGAAATATATATTTATAATCTCATTCCTTCGTTTTTGATTTTTCTTTCCATGAACATTGGAATCCTTTGTTCCTTGAATACGGATACTGAATGGATACTCCAGCGACTGAAAGTTTACGAACAAGAAATGGTGAACCAAACGCCCTTGTGTGGTGTGTTGTGTGGCTCCCCAACTACACCTTGACAGGTTGCTTTGGCCCCACGTGATATGTTTTCTATCGATCAAGAATTTGCAACCGTGAAGTGCATTACGGAAGACGTACAGTGTTAGAAGGCTGCTAAATAAAATAGTTTCTGTTAATGTCTTTCTGTTCATAACAGATTTATCCATTCCTTTTTAATCCCCCAAAATTCTGCTCTTCTCTGGTATTTCTTCATTAGCAAGTTGTTAACATTTGTCTCTTATTTTTTTCCCATAACGATAGCAAAATGGCTTTTGGTGAATAATTTTTAAAGACTTATAAAACCATCCTCCAGCACTTGTTAAAAACATCGTATGTCAAACATATAATTTGCATACGAGAATTAGGAACAAAATAAGAACTTGAAAGTGCTTGGAGGCTGTTTTAGTATTGTGGTACTTCAGTGTTTTATTGAAAATGATCTCAGGTGGGGATTTGTGTGGGTGAATTTAAATGCCAAACTTAATAATACATTTACAAGTAATGACTAGTTTGAGTGGAAATTGAATTACTCTGTGTGGATTGTTGCTGAAAAGGAGGAATTCTATTGAATACCTCAGTTCGTTTAAAAAAATATCCACTTAAGTAGGAGGCAGGAGTTCTCGGCCATTACTTGATCCCTAAGCTTATTGCTTCGCATTTTTTAAAAGAGTTCACTTTTTATGTAATGTAACCTGTTTCAAGCTAGAGGGTCAGCTGTTCGGTTCTGACGTAACTTGTGGAGTCCAAAGCTAAAATTATAGAATCCTCATTAACAATTGAGTGAAAAAGATGGTGAAGTACGTGAGACCCTGGAAAAGTGACCATCTCGTAGGAATTTATCACAGAGTTTAGTGTTACAATCAAAAGTGAAGAATTATGTAAGGGAAATCTAAGGAATGGTAAGTATTTCAATGTCATGATTGACATGCAAGAGGATGGTGATGGCTGCTTGGTATTTGTGGGATGTTTGGCGATTAGGTGGTGTGTGTGGTGTGAAGTAGTGTTGTTGTGCGGATAGTGAGGGTTTTGGGGTATTGGGGGGGTGTGTGTAGTGGTGTGATAGAGAATTTGGGGAGTTCAAGAGATTGTACAAGGGTTGAAACAATAAATGGCAATTTCATGAGTTGGTGTGTGTATACACCATCCTTCTTTTAGGTACCCATTATAACAGTGGAAGGATGGATAATAACTTGCGTAAGTCGGCCAAATGGAACTCAGTGAAGGGGTCAGGGGGCCATGCTAACAGGACGAGAGGTGAGATTACGAGGAGTGGTGTGCTTGAAGGGGTATTATCTTTATCTTGCTTTTAAAAAAATAAGTGTAGATTTTGGGATAAGTGATTTTGGTGGGATGTTGGGCGCGAATATAGTTAGAAATTGTTTTTTGTTTGTACTTTTCATGAACAGGTGGAAAAATTCACAGGATGAGAAGCAGGCGCGGCACAAATGGATGGTTTGCCATGTGGGATTTTTAAATGGGTGACTAATGTTATTGGTTGGGAAGTGTAGATGATTGGCGAGTGCTTAGACTAGTGCCATGAACAAGTCAAACGGGGAAAAGGTGGACTGACGAAATTTAATGAAAAAGCTTTGTTGAGTAAATTCCTGATCGGAGAATTATATGCGATATTACTAGAGGTAAAGGCATGTACAGAACATAATTGAGGAAGAGATAGTGTTTCAGAGATAGTAGTGATATGTGATCAAGTGTTCTTTGAAGATGATATGTCGAAATACTTAGAAAATCGATTATTAAATATGTGGCGCTAGAATCTGGAAAAGTATAAATAGAGTGATAAGTGCATTGGGAAGATCTTAAGAATATATCTGAAAGGATACTCTAGAAGCAGTGAAAGCTATATAATGAAAATTTAAAGTGACTTTAGAAGAAAGAAGGTTTATGGAAGGTTGGTGTTGGAGTGTGATCACAGTTTTGATTAATTATGGATGGGTAGATGATGGGTGATTAAATGCGAAGAGCTTGGAAGTAAGTGGACAGTTAGAAGTCTACTGGGAGTGTGAGTGGAAAACTGTGATGAACAGCGTTAGTGGCAGATGTCATGCTGAAAAGACTGGAAGTTGGGAATACTGAGGGTTTAAAAAGAGGAGATAATACATAAGATACGTTATTGAGTTAGCAGAGTTGTCAGCAGGTAATTATGCGGGCTGTACATTGCAAGAGAGGAAAAGGCGTAAGGAAAGACTTGGAACGAATGGAATACATGGAGCCAATTGCTCATGGATGAACAGATGAAACGTCGTGGTAACCATGAGAATAAGGTTGCGGAAGGGATGAAGTCATTTTCGGGATAAGGCAATGGTACGTGTATGGAAAGAGAAAGTGGATTGTTCCATGAATATATTTGTGCAGGAGTGTGTGAATAGTCATGGTTGTTTAATTTGTATGGTGGGGATTGTGATGAAATGAAATGTTTTAGGAAAAGGGATATGATAGTCTGTATAGGAGTAATGTAGGGAAGTAGAGATGTGTGGTAATAAAAAAGTGTGGTTGAGAAAGCAGAGAAGGTGCGTTGAAATGGTTTTGAGAATATGGAGAAAATGAGCGAAAAAAGGTTGAAAAAGAGGATATATATGTCAGAGGTGCAGGGAGTAAGGAGAAGCGGGAGATCAAGAGATGAAAGGGTGGAGTAAAAAGGATTTTGAGCGGTCGGGGCCTGAACATGCAAGAGAGCGAAAGGCGTGCACGGAAGAGAGCGAATTGGAACGATGTGATATACTGAGATCAATTTGCTGTCAATGGACTGAACCAGGGCATGTAAAACGTCTGTGGTAAACCATGAAAAGGTCTGCGGGGCAGTGGCATTGCAAATAACTGCTAGAGAATGAGTTTGATGGATGTGGCTTTTCTTCGTCTGTTTCTGGAGCTACCTCGCTCATACGAGAAGCAGCGATCAAGTATGAATATATGTATATATATATATATATATATATATATATATATATATATATATATATATATAGATATATATATCGAGTAAGTAACGTAAGGGTAAGAGAGATGTGTGGAAATAAAAAGAGCGTGGTTGAGAGAGCAGAAGAGGGTGTTTTGAAATGGTTTGGGCACATGGAGAGAATGAGTGAGGAAAGATTGACCAAGAGGATATATGTGTCGGAGGTGGAGGGAACGAGGAGAAGAGGGAGACCAAATTGGAGGTGGAAAGATGGAGTGAAAAAGATTTTGTGTGATCGGGGCCTGAACATGCAGGAGGGTGAAAGGAGGGCAAGGAATAGAGTGAATTGGAGCGATGTGGTATACAGGGGTTGACGTGCTGTCAGTGGATTGAATCAAGGCATGTGAAGCGTCTGGGGTAAACCATGGAAAGCTGTGTAGGTATGTATATTTGCGTGTGTGGACGTGTATGTACATGTGTATGGGAGGGGGTTGGGCCATTTCTTTCGTCTGTTTCCTTGCGCTACCTCGCAAACGCGGGAGACAGCGACAAAGCAAAAAAAAAAAAAAAAAAAAAAAAAAAATATATATATATATATATATATATATATATATATATATATATATATATATATATATATATATATATATATATATATATATATATATATATATATATAAGTGTGTGTATGTGTGAGTGTGTGTGTGTGTGTGTGTGTGTGTGTGTGTTCAGCCTATGAATATCTTATACCTTGTTCCTACAAGAATCTTGCAGTCAACCCTGGCATTGCAGTCTTCTCCAATACACGTCTGTCCTACACCTTCCAAGTCCCTTACCACACAGTCAGACATCTCAATACGTCCCGGAAGTAAGGCAAGAGTTTGATTCATTTCCAGTTCACGATGCAGCGATGTTCAGCCTTGGTTCTCTCATTACTTGCTTGCACGGCGAGTGACACAGCGGCACAGACAGCTGGTACTGTTACTGAAGGTGCTCACCACCTGGCTGTGGTGGTGGGCCAGGTGGTGGAGCAGTACTTGGCTGAGTGTCACTTGGTGTTGGCTGCCACAACACAACATTCCCAGCTGTTACAACACATCAGCAGGTAAACTAGTGTGATAATACCCAGTTCCTTGTGTGTTACTGGATCTTGATGACTCCAGTGGAACGAGAACATCATTGCAAACTAACTTCCACCTTAATGATCATTGACTAGATCCTTTTTTTGATTTAGATTTAGAAATATTCTATACTGATTTCCTTCCTTACTTCTTCAATGAGTGATTATAGTAATGGAGCTCATGTGAAATGATGGAGTAACAGAACAGAGCTCATGTGAAATAAGGGAGTAACAGAACAGAGCTCATGTGAAATGAGGGAGTAACAGAACAGAGCTCATGTGAAATGATGGAGTAACAGAACAGAGCTCATGTGAAATAAGGGAGTAACAGAACAGAGCTCATGTGAAATAAGGGAGTAACAGAACAGAGCTCATGTGAAATAAGGGAGTAACAGAACAGAGCTCATGTGAAATGAGGGAGTAACAGAAGACAGAACGTCAGGTTGTGTTTCATGTTTCCCCCCAGGCAGTTATGTGATGATGACGTGGGCAGCTTGGTGGTGGAGGCGGAGTCGTTGTTTACCCAGGACCAGCCAGCACAGGACCACCTCCTTCAAGGACTGTGGGGGGAAGCCCGGCACACCTGCCGCGCCCTGATCCTCCACCTGACCGATGACACCCTGGCCACCAGGTGATGTGACACACACACACACACACACACACACACACCATGGCCACCAGGTGATGTGACACACACACACACACACACACACACACCCTGGCCACCAGGTGATGTGACACTCACACACACACACACACACACACACACACACACACACACACACACACACACACACACACACACACTCACCCTGGCCACCAGGTGATGTGACACACACACACACACACACCCTGGCCACCAGGTGATGTGACACTCACACACACACACACACACACACACACTCACCCTGGCCACCAGGTGATGTGACACACACACACACACACACACACACACACACACACACACGTATTCATGAAGATCCAGATATTCGTGGACGGGCCACTGGGATGATATTCAACTTTACGTTCATGATTCACCTGCACAGCAAACTGTAGATCAAAACGAATACGATCACCATAACCTATGGAGGTGTGTAAGACCTCGGCACTTCATGGTTCCTGGTGTTCACAATGGAAACTGTTCAAGAAAGACACTGGACAATAGCTTTATATCTTTTTATATAAAGTCTGTCTTTTCAGGTTTCCTTTCATCACTATTACTATTACTATTATTATCTATCACTATTACTAACATGTTAGTGCTATTATTCAAGCCACAAAACCCATCGTAGTGTTTTTGATACAGTTCTTTGTTCTCATGTTTTAGTATTTCTCATTGTATTGTTTATTAGCATGTCACAAATGATCTGGATATGATCTACATTAATAAAAGCATAGAATATATTGCATATACCCACATACTCCCAAGCTATACCTTGTGAACTGGATTTTGAATGGTTGTATCGACACAATTTCTATAAGCAAAAAGGATTCTGAATGGTTGTATCGACACAATTTCTATAAGCAAAAAGGATTTTGAATGGTTGTATCGACACAATTTCTATAAGCAAAAAGGATTTTGAATGGTTGTATCGACACAATTTCTATAAGCAAAAAGGATTTTGAATGGTTGTATCGACACAATTTCTATAAGCAAAAAGGTTCCTGACAATTATGATTTCCTAGGAATGATCAATATGAATCAAAGGGTCACATAGTGTCCTCATACAGGGTATGCTTAGATAGATTTCAGATTCTTACGAATAATTCTTACTTACACACTTTAGGGAGGAGTGGATACTAACTCATGACAATCCAAAGAACACTCTTTTTTTGCAAGAATCAGGGAGGAATTAACAGGAAAGTCAAACTTGTGAAAGATTGGAATAAATATTCCTTTTCTTGGGCTTATCGTCTTTGTATTCTAAGCCTTTGTTTAATGTTGGTATATCATACTTTAGGAAAATAGTAAGAAATAACTTCGATAAGTTACTTAGAACTTCATGATAATTTGCCAGATAAGAAAACATCACGTAAAATATCTTAAAAGAATTAAAGTTGACAGAGGGATATGAGTTGGGTCTGTACTGACGGTTCAACTGACCCAATCTATTACCACACAGGCTTTTTGAGACGTCTGAACTATGGCTATGGCCAGACACACACATTATAGTACTGGGAGGGAGACAAGAGATGGAGGCTTTTCTACAACATCCTAGTCTGCGCAACACCAAACACATCCTGTACATTGCTCCTCATCTACACAAGGAACACTTGAGGAACGAGACGCTAAGGAGGAAACCATTCACGAAAGGTTAGTGTCTGTCCAGCAACGATACATTTGTGCATGTGGTCGGTCACTCGTACGAAGGTATTGCTACTGTTGACATAGTCTCTTATTTCCAACCGTTGCTTCCCATCATATGTTGCCAAATCAACAACTACATTGTAAAGTAAGTAATCATTTATAGGAACAGGTTAAGGGCACTGTATACTATCTTTCATTGATACATGTGGAGGGAGTTTAGATCACTGCTTAAGTTGTAGCTGCTGAGCCTAGTGGTGTTGTGAGAAGTGAAATCTCCACAGAGATGGATGTTAGGGTAACCTTGTCAGGTTCTACAGGTGGGGAGCTTATCTGGAGAAACATGTGTCACGGGGAGGTACAGTATGTAGGTGTTCATTATGATGTAGTTAGGACTGAAAAGTTTTGCCCTCATGGGCTGTATTTTCAATGTGTTGTTATTGTCTTATATTTCATCCCTGGGTTAGGGGAGAAAGTATTCCTTGCGTGTCGTAGAAGGCTTCTAAAGGCGGCTAGAGTGGGGGTTGGAAACTAAATCCCTCCCTCCTTGTATTTTTATTTCTAAAAGATGGAACAGAAGGAGCCAAGGTGGGAGTACTCATCATCGAAGACTCAGATTGGGATTTTAAAAGTGTGTAGATGTAACCAAAATGAGAAGAAAGGAGAGAGATATGTAGTGAGTTTGAGGGAAAACCTAGATATTACCTCTAAGTGAAACGAAGCTCAAGGATAAAGGAGAAGAATGATTTGGAAATGTCTTGGGAGTAAAGTCAGGGGCTAGGGAGAGGGCAAGAGCTAAGGAACGAGTAGCACTACTGCTGAAGCAGGAGTTATGGGCGTGTGTGAAAGAGTGTGAGTAAGTCAGCTCTAGACTGACGTGGGCAAAAATGAAAGTGAATTGCGAGAAATGGGTGAAAATTGATGTCATATACTCAGTCATGAGAATTTAGATGAGTCATGATGAATATAAACATTGCACAGCTTTTTGAGCTGTGTGAGGAAAAATGACCAGTGATTGGGAACACCTGGTTAAAGATGGACACACACACACAAGCATACATATGTGAGTAGGAGAGATGGTCAGCGGGCACTATTGAATCTCGTACTAATAGATAGGCGTGCAGAAGGGAAACTTTTGGATGTGAATGTGCTGAAAGGAAAAGCTGGTGGAATGTCTGATCATACCTTGTGGACGTTACGGTGAAGATTTGTAAAGATTTCTGAATAGAGGAAAGATCGTGGGTAAGAAGAATGTAGGGAGACTAAATGAACTCGGAAAAGAGTCCCGTGTGGTGAAATATCGGTAGTGATTGAGTGTAAAATGGTAAAAAGTGAAAATAAAAGAGGCTAAAGGAGTGGGTGAGGAATGCATGGATTAGGGGCATGTGCGAGAGATGTCTATGGCACGCGGGAGGTGGGAAGTGGGCAAATTGAAAAGGATAATGGGTAGTGAAATGAATCAAATCTGCTAATGAAAGACAAAACAGAAATAGAGGGACGATACTTACAGTGAAGGAGTGCAAATGATTGGGAGATGTATAAGAGAAAGCGGTAGGAGGTCAAGAGAAGGGTGCAGGAATGAAAAAAGAAGGCAAATGAGAGTTGGGGTGGGTGAGTATAAGCAAACTTCAGAAAGAATAATAAGTTTTAGAAGGAAATTACTAGGGTGCCAAAAACGAGAGAACAAATGGGAACATTGGTGAAAGGGGCAATAGAGAAGTAGTGACAATTAGCGATGAAGTGAGGAGGAGATGGAGTAAGTATTTTGAAAGATTGTTGACCATATTTGATGATAGAGAGGAACATTGAGATGTTTGGGGTCAGGGTTGTATGCAGGGTGAGAAAGTCAAGGAGAATGGCTTCGTGAGAGGAGACGAGGTGGTGAAAGCCTTATGAAGATGATACGTTGCAACGCGGCTGACTGGTATTGAAGGATTTGTACGTGGCACATATGGTTATGGAGAAAACCTACAATGGGATTGATAGTCAAGCCTAATGGAAGGAAAGCTAGTGGAAACATGTCAAAAGTTTCAATAAAGAATACGAGTAGGAAGAGAAGTGAGTGAGTGGTGCAGGCGAAAGTTGGTCTGCAGTAGGGGTATACGATGTCTCCATGGCTGTTGAGTTTGTTCATGGATGCGGTGATGAGGGACGTAAATGCAGGTTGCTTGGAGAGAGGGACGAGTATGCAGTTCTTAGAGTGTGAGTGTATGGGAAGTGAGTCAACTGTTATTTGCTGATGATACAGCAGTTGAGGATATATTCGAGTGAGAAACTGCAAAAGTTGGTGGCTAAGTTTAGGAGAGTATATAAAAGAAGGAAATTGAGAGTAAATGTGAATAAAAGTAAGATTATCAAGTCTTGACCAGGGAGAGGGAAAGGTTAGTTGGGATATGATTTTGAATAACAAAAATCTGGAACAAGTGATATGTTGTGTCAAATACATGGAAGTGGGCATAGCAGTAAATGGAAAGGGAAACCAAAGTGAGTCATAGGGTGGTTAAGGGGGCAAAGGTTCCGGAAGCAATGGGGAATGTGGGGAAAGAGTTCGTTAGGGTATCTTTCAAGTTTTAGTAGTCCCAACGATCTTGTATGTATGCGATGTATAGGATATAGATAGGGTTGTGCGGAGGAGGGTGGATGTGTTGGAAATGAAATGTTTGAGGACAATATGTGGTGTGAGGTAGTTTGATCAAGTAAATAATGAAAGGGTTAGAGAGATGTGTGGCAATAGAAAGAGTGTGGTTGAGAGAGCAGAAGAGGGTGTGTTGAAATGGTTTGGTCACATGGAGAGAATGAGTGAGTAAAGGTTGACAAAAATACATATGTGCCAGACGTGGAGAGGAAAAGAAGAGAGACAAATTGGAGGTGGAAGGATGGAGTGAAAAATGCTTTGAGCGATCGGGGCCTGAACATGCAGGAGGGTGAAAGACGTGCACGGATAGATTGATATCGAACGAAGTGGTATACAGGGCTCGATATGCTAACAGCGGACTGAACCAGGGCAAATGAAGTATATGGGGCCTAGTTGTGGATAGGTGGCTGTGTTTTTGACGCAGAACATATGACATCTAGAGAACGAATATATGGAAACACGGCCTTTCTGTGTCTGCTCCTGGTGTTAGCTTGCTAACGCTGGAAGCGGTGAATAAGTTTGATATATATATAATGTACGTTTGTGTGTGTGTGTGTGTGTGTGTGTGTGTGTGTGTGTGTGTGTGTGTGTGTGTGTGTCGTTGATATTCAAAACCATGTGTTGCTATTCTTCAGCGTGGAATGAAGAGGTGCGAGTGTACGGACGGTGTCTCTACTGTAGCAAGGGTAAGGCGGACGTCCGGGAAATTCGTCAGTGGCGCCCAATAGCTGGTGGTCACATCACAGACAACATCTTCCTAGGTATGTGAAGAACTGTGGTACCGCATCTATAATATCATCTCCGTTGTAGATTGTAAAGCTACGTATACATACTAAACATTCGTACATTCAGTCGAACACAAACGCGGAAATATAAAGATTAGAACATAAAGATTTGCCGATGGCAGAAATTACTGGATCGTTAGAGAAATTACTAATGAGATATAACCGTAGAAAACGGAATATTGTAGAAATGGGATGAGGGTTAAGAAGACAAGACATAGGGTAACTTATGGGAAATTACCAGGAATACGAGTTGCATGGTGAGGGGGAGAGAAACACAAGGAAGAATACTGCAAGATGAAATGAAATGATTAATGTATAAAAATCACATTATGCCTTTCAACAGCAGAGATTCGAACCCCTTACCATTTGTGTGGGAACTGGTTACAATAGATAGATAGATGGATAGATAGATAGATAAATAGATAGATTAGACAGATAAATAGATAGATAGATAGATAAATAGATGAATAGACAGATAGATCATTCATTTAAAAACAAAACTCACCAATGTCACTAAATCATAGCAACAACTCCAAATGAACATTAAAAACAAACCCAGCCCCGCTTAATCCAAAGCCATACGTTCGAACGGGACAATGAGTGTGTTTGACAGTGTGTTCAAAACAAACACAAATAAATCTCTCATAGCATAGAATGAAAGTATCATTCCCCTTTTCATGACTCTCATCGAAGTGCGAGTGTTGCTTCATGTGTATCGCAAGTTTCAGGCATCCATCAACACACTGCTCTAACCGAAGAAAGACTTTAAGACGAAATAAAGGGTTTCAGGACAACGAGAGGACTTCATGGGACATCAGTTCGATGTCGTAGCCATGCCCTTCTTCCCGCTCTCGAGCTTCACACGGAACAGTGAGGACCTGGGGACGACATACACACTGCTGGACTCCGTGGACATTAGAATGATGAACAGCTTCAAGGGCCAGGCCAACTTCACGTAAGATATACCCATACAGGCTGCAGTGCAATTAGTATCGGGGAAATGGTATATTACTGAAGGGAAAGAGTTTTCTCAACGTGACTGTACTTTTCCCTCAGTGAAGATGATTTCACCTAGAGGTGTAACCTGACGAAGGAGGAGCCCGGTAACTTCTGTATGGACTATCTCTCTCTCTCTCTCTCTCTCTCTCTCTCTCTCTCTCTCTCTCTCTCTCCTCTCTCTCTCCTCTCTCTCTTATATTATATATATATTTTTTTTCTTTGTACATATTCGCCATTTCCCGTTAGCGAGGTGCGTAAGACAGAGACAGACCTAGAGGAATATCCTCACTTGGCCCTTCTCTGCTCTCTTATGAATTAATACAGACGGGATCCCCCACTCTCTCCCTTTAGTCGCCTTTTACGACACGCAGAGAAAACGTGCGAAGTATTCTTCCTTCCCTATCCCCAGGAGTGATATATATATATATATATATATATATATATATATATATATATATATATATATATATATATATATATATATATATATATATATATATATATATCTTTTCTTTTTTCCCTTTCTTCCTTGCTCGTGTACCGTTTCCCTCATGGATGAGCGAGGTAGCGCCAGATCAGACGAAGGAAAGGCCATATTCGCTAATATCTATTCTCTGGCTGTCGTGTGTAATGCACCAAACTTCGCTCCCTTATGCATAACCAGGACCCATATCCCATATACTTTCTCCCGGTATCTTCATACACCCTGGCTTAGACCACTGACAACATGTCGTCCCCTGTGCACAACATCGCTTTAATTCACTTTCTCCCGTTCGGATCTTTTTCTCCCCTTCCAGCATCATCAGACTGCGAACACTCATAATCTTATGTACTTCATCCTTTCAGATCCAATTTGGTCTCCCCCTTCTAGTTGTCCCCTCCTCTTCTGACTCATAGATCCTTTTTTAAACTTCCCCTCATTCATTCTCGCTATATATCCAAACCATTTCAACACACCCTCTTCAATTCTCTCTTACCTTCTCATTACTTACTTGATCAACTCTCCTTACAGCATCTTTTGTCCTCAAACATTTCAATTCCAACAAACTCACCCACTTTCGTATATGTCCACCTACAGCTCATGAAATTTTGCATATATGCAACACCGTCGAGACTATTTGACCTTCCAACATATCCATTACCGGCCTTCCAGATAGTAATGTATCTTTCCACACATTAGTTAATGGTCCCAGAACTTTCGTCCCTCTTAACTACGCTGTGACTCAACGTTGGACCACTCTCAGGTATCAAAAACACTTCACTTCATCCAAGTCTTTTTTTAAGATCACACCCCCAACTAAACTGTCTGTTTGCACTGCTAAACCAATTGATCTTGCTTTTATTCCCATTTAGCCTAAACTTCCTCCTTTCACGTACTCCCCAAACTCAGACATCAATTTCCGCAGTTTCTCACTCAGATCTGGCACATGCGCCAAGTCATTAGCAAAACAGCAATTGACTCACCTCCCAGACTTCTCCACCCTCACAAGAGCGCCTACTTGCTCCTCTCTGAATAACTCTTCCGTTTACCTCCCTCAGGTACCATCCCATCCATAAACAAATCAAACAGCCCTGGTGACATCACACACCCTTACCGAAGACCCACATTGTCCTGAAACCAATCCCTCTCCTCTCTACCTGCTCTCGCATATTCGCCTACCTCTCTCCACAAAATCTACTCACTACTTCTAATAGCTCTCCTCCTACACCATATTTTTGTCGCTTATTTCACAAGAAGCATCTTTACGAGCCTTACCATATGCTTTCTCTGGTTCTATAAAGGCCACATTCAAGTCCCTATGTTTCTCTACGTTTCACCCACAGTCTTCAAAGCAAACACTAAGTCCACACATCCTCTACCGAGCCCGAGAGAAACCACAGTGTTCCTCCCTAATCTGTGCATGCCAGTGCCCACTCATTCACCTCTCTTGCATACAACTAGCCAATGGAAATTCAAAAGCTCCAATTCATAGGTTTTATGAATATATATATATATATATATATATATATATATATATATATATATATATATATATATATATATATATATATATATATATATATATATATATATATATATATATGTATATATATATATATATATGTGTGTGTGTGTGTGTGTGTGTGTGTGTGTGTGTATGTGATCTAATATATCCCAGAGCGCGTAACATGGTCGCATCTTTCCACAGGTACGAGGTGCGGGAGCCATGGGATGGTCAGTGGGGTGTGGACCTGCCCAACGGCAACTGGACGGGCATTATAGGCACCCTCCAACACCAGCAGGCAGACTTCAGCCTCAATATCGACCTCACCTCGACCAGGATACACGTCGTGGATTACTCCATCCTGTACACCCAGGATGGCCTGGCTCTGTTCTCCCTGAAGCCAGGTCTTCAACCACAGTACCTGGCGATCTTCAGGCCATTCATAGGTCAATGTTACCCACTTGTACTCTGTGGCTCTCTGATCGATGTCAGTGGCAACGCTGCTGCATGATTAGGTCCTCGGAGAGAGAGAGAGAGAGAGAGAGAGAGAGAGAGAGAGAGAGAGAGAGAGAGAGAGAGAGAGAGAGAGAGAGAGAGAGAGAGAGAGAGAGAGAGAGAGAGAATGACAGTTATCTAACTTGGAATTTTATCCAGCAATCCTGTGTCTCTCTCTCTCTCTCTCCCAACATTAAACAGCACATATTCGTCACTAAGTAATTCTGAACGACGTCTAAGGACACTATTTGATACACTAATCCTTGATCTATTTACCTTGGTAATGTTTCGTGCAGTTAAGAACACCTTGAATAACAAGAACCTCAAGGGGCAATGTTTGTCATATATAAAAATATCCGACTGTAAACATATGTGGGTGAGAATACTTCATCATATATTCCTGGGATCCCCTGTACTAATGTTCTGCCTCTTTTGAGAGTCTTGTCTAGTCTTCTCCGAATGAAAAGGTCTAAGAATGTATAGGCCAAACCGGAACTTGTTTGTAGGAAAGAAGATATTTCAATTTTTCTTTATGTTAGCTGAGATGGCACGGGTACCTGGATGCCTTAATCATGGCCATACTATTCATGCTCTCTCTTTCTCTCTCTCTCTCTCTCTCTCTCTCTCTCTCTCTCTCTCTCTCTCTCTCTCTCTCTCTCTCTCTCTCTCTCTCTCTCTCTCTCTATATATATATATATATATATATATACATATGTTAGCCTAAGCCAGGTATCAATGCTTTCTACCTATTTCCGAAGGGAAGATGAACAGCTGAGTAAACTGCACACCGCAAACAGGTCATAAGTAAACGTGTTGTATGATACCACTTTTGACAACGGGGATTTCAAGGTTTCAAAGAAAATGGAAGTAAATCCCTACAAAAAAAGATTTAGTGGTAAGTACAGGGATTTAATGGGTCAAGTCAGCACTAATTGTAAGACAGAAGCATTGAAGATACAACCATCCTACAGCACGAGAACTACTTCTAATTTGAATAAGATCTGAACTTAATCGGTGAATGTTAGATATACCAGCGTCTTCAACCAGCCTGGAACCAAGCTTCGAAGCTTCGATCTCTCGGGCTTCGAAGCTTCGATCTCTCGGACTTCGAAGCTTCGATCATTCTGGGTGCTTCAGTACCGGGTCATAATCCATACAGACACTTCCTCCATGTTAGACCTGAACCCTCTGTCCGGGCCTCCACTCCACCGAGGCCCCTACCTCCTGCACAGCACCTCCTCTGCCTAGACACCCAACCACCTCAGAGCCTCGCCTCCCCAACAGCCCTCACTCCTAGCACTGCCATCCACCTCTCCTAGCACACACCCAACCACCCCACATCTCTACACGACCTTCTCCTCACAAGACCTTCAATTCCTACAGTGGCTCTCTGCTCCCATGAACCCACACCCTTCCCAGGTCTGCCCTCCGCTGCTTCGATTACCCTCTCCTCCTCCAAACACCCCAACCACTGCTCACCCCTCCACGTCTTAGAGCCCCATCTCCTGCATGGCCTGAAACCTCATTTTCCTTGTTCATACTTCCCTACTCCAGGGCTAAACAGCCTACCCAACGAAATGTTTTCATGAAAATATATCGCCCTGGCAACCACCAATTACGATCCTGTCCAAGATATTGTGTGGATTATCAGCAACGGTGTATAGGGGTTTGCTTAGCACGCTTCAAGAAACTTTCTCTAAGTACCCACAACCACGCACCCGGGAAGGGGGGGGGGGGGATCATACGTCTGGCAACTTCCTTAGTGTGTGAGGAGATAAACAAACAAACAGAACCACTGTCTTAGAGTATGGATCTCGGATACGTCACTGTGTCTTAAGAATAACATAATTACTCATTGTACGTCCAGGTCAATGGAGACAGTCAATTCTGTGCTCCCTTAACATTATTGACCGTATCATTTCTTCAATTATCACTAAGACATTCTCGGAAATATCTAATTGGACTGCAAATTAAAGATTTGATAATTGTTTTTAAAGTTAAATTATATGACAAACTAGCCAATCATTTTCATTTTAGGGACATCCTCTTTGATTAACCTTCTCTGGTGACATTTCCCAGGAGAGGTCTGGTTGATCCTGTTCGTCAGTTTCCTTGTGTGGTGCGTCGCACTGTGGCTGATGCAGAGGGTTTGGTCGTTGATGACTGGTGGTCAGAAGACCGAAGTCAGTTATGTCTTCCTCTACGGCTGGAGTGTCTTGATGGAGGAATTCTCCTCCACCCCAACTGTTTATCCTTTTGGCCGGGTAAGCGATGTATATAGTAACGTCTTTTCGTGTTCTTGTGATGTGTATATATATATATATATATATATATATATATATATATATATATATATATATATATATATATATATATATATATATATATAGAGAGAGAGAGAGAGAGAGAGAGAGAGAGAGAGATTTTTTTCTTTTTTTTTCATACGTATTCGCCATTTCTTACATCAGCGAGGTAGCATTAAGATTAGAGGACTGAGCTTTCAAGGCAATATCCTCACTTGGCCCCCTTGTCTGTTTCTTCTTGTAGAAAATTAGAAACAAGAGAGGAGGATTTTCAGCCCCCACTCTCTCCCCTTTCAGTCGCCTTCTACGACATGCAAGGAATACGTGGGAAGTATTCTGTCTCCCCTATCCCAAGCGATATATATATATATATATATATATATATATATATATATATATATATATATATATATATATATATATATATATATATATATATAAATATATATATACGGACACAAGTCACCAAGCGATTTTGTCCTATGTCCTAAAGATTCGTCTCTATAGATACAGTAGTGACAGTGAGGGTAGTGGCATGCACGCAGCAAGACTGAGGAGGAAAAATGTGGTTTCATGAGCGGTAGACGATCAGATGTTTGCTTTGAAGGATATGGGTGAGAAATACTTAGAGAAGCAGAAGGATTTATGTGGCCATAGCGGATCTGGAAAAAGGATATGATAAGGTTGATAGAGATGCTTTGTGGAAGGTGTTACGAATATATATTTGGGCTAAATGGTATCAGAAGCAGTGGTGAGTTCTTAAAGAGAGTAGGGAGGTTGTGCGAGGAAGCGGAGAGGAGAGTGAATGGTTCCAGGTGAAGGTGTTTATGCGGCAGAGTTTATGATGCAATGGTCTTAGAAAGGTGAGGCAGCTGTTGTTTGCTGATGACACGGCGCTGGTAATGAAAGGAGAAAGTTGAGATTCAAGGTAAAGTATAAAGCAAGATTATTAGGTTTAGCAGTGCGAAGAAACAATTTGGTTTGGGTGTAAAACTGGATGGAGAAACCGTGGAGGAAGTGGCAGCAAATGCAATGTGGAGATTGAGTTCATTTATTAAGTGGGTGAGAACGTTGAAGTTCTAGGAGCATTGTGGAAAGAAAGGTAATAATCTGGAAAGGTGAAAATTGATATAATGAACGGTATAGTAGCCCTGATAGTGTTGTTTACATACAAGGCATAGATACAGAAGAAGGGTAAATGTGTTGGAAATGAAATGTTTGATGACAAGCTGTGGTGTTGGGAGAGTTGACTGAGTAATGATAGGGTAAGAAGAAGGTGTGGTAACAAGATGAGTATGGCTGCGAGAGCTTAAGACGGTGTGTTGAAATGGCTGGGCCGTATGGAGAGAATGAGTGAGAAGAGATTGATAAAGAGAATAGATGTGTCAGAGGTCGAGAAGACAAGAAGTTGAAATTGGTTCTTTGATGTGGCGTTGTAGCGATTAGCGTTCCTGACCCTGACGCACACCTGGGTCTACCTGCAGGTGTTAGTGGGGCTGTGGATGTTGGCTTGTGTGATCCTCACCAACACCTACCGCTCCTCCCTGGTGGCGCACCTCACTGTTCAGGACAAGATGCCTGCCATCAACAGCTTCCAAGACCTGCTGGCCCGTGACGGCTGGGGCTGGGGGACAAGCTTCACGAACGATGCCACAATGTTGTATTACAAGCACCATCCCTCGTCTGATGTACAGAAAATCTACGAGGGGATGCAGGCAAGATATGATGTAGAACTTAATGCAATGTCTTCATTTGCAGTAAAGTCGTTATACAGGATCGTATGTCAATATGATTTTCAAAAGTCAGTGATTGTTGGACCTTATAACCACCATCGTCATTTGTATATGAAAGACGTTGCACATTTATAGAGAGAGAATCGTCCAAAGGGATGGAAACCATCAACGTGCATCCCACATATCTTTGCTCATAGTATTCGCCAGGTAACACAGGTCACGCCTTGCATGGATTCTCCTCATTCCTGAGAAGGTTTCTCGACCTGGTCAATCATCCATCATCCATGTAGTCTCACCTGGCCAGCTAAGATAATTACCTCTCTCCCACATCGATATTAGACCAATACCTAACTCCTGCACTCGTTCATTGAAGAGAATGTTCTCATACTGACCTGTTAGGATATCACACCTCCTGACCATGAATTCTTCTGCATCCACAGTATGCCAACATGGACGAGCAGTTCCGGAGAGTGTTGAAGGGTAGCTACTCCCACATCACATACAAGAGCCCTGGCATGGCGGTGGTGGCCGTCAGCATGACTGACAGCCGAGGCTACACGCCCATCCACGTCAGCAGGACAGTGTACCCTTACTCCCTCGGTATAGGATGATAGTGATAATGATAATAGTAATAATAATGATAGTGATAATGATAATAGTAATAATAATGATAGTGATAATGATAATAGTAATAATAATGATAGTGATAATGATAATAGTAATAATAATGATAGTGATAATGATAATAGTAATAATAATGATAGTGATAATGATAATAGTAATAATAATGATAGTGATAATGATAATAGTAATAATAATGATAGTGATAATGATAATAGTAATAATAATGATAGTGATAATGATAATAGTAATAATAATGATAGTGATAATGATAATAGTAATAATAATGATAGTGATAATGATAATAGTAATAATAATGATAGTGATAATGATAATAGTAATAATAATGATAGTGATAATGATAATAGTAATAATAATGATAGTGATAATGATAATAGTAATAATAATGATAGTGATAATGATAATAGTAATAATAATGATAGTGATAATGATAATAGTAATAATAATGATAGTGATAATGATAATAGTAATAATAATGATAGTGATAATGATAATAGTAATAATAATGATAGTGATAATGATAATAGTAATAATAATGATAGTGATAATGATAATAGTAATAATAATGATAGTGATAATGATAATAGTAATAATAATGATAGTGATAATGATAATAGTAATAATAATGATAGTGATAATGATAATAGTAATAATAATGATAGTGATAATGATAATAGTAATAATAATGATAGTGATAATGATAATAGTAATAATAATGATAGTGATAATGATAATAGTAATAATAATGATAGTGATAATGATAATAGTAATAATAATGATAGTGATAATGATAATAGTAATAATAATGATAGTGATAATGATAATAGTAATAATAATGATAGTGATAATGATAATAGTAATAATAATGATAGTGATAATGATAATAGTAATAATAATGATAGTGATAATGATAATAGTAATAATAATGATAGTGATAATGATAATAGTAATAATAATGATAGTGATAATGATAATAGTAATAATAATGATAGTGATAATGATAATAGTAATAATAATGATAGTGATAATGATAATAGTAATAATAATGATAGTGATAATGATAATAGTAATAATAATGATAGTGATAATGATAATAGTAATAATAATGATAGTGATAATGATAATAGTAATAATAATGATAGTGATAATGATAATAGTAATAATAATGATAGTGATAATGATAATAGTAATAATAATGATAGTGATAATGATAATAGTAATAATAATGATAGTGATAATGATAATAGTAATAATAATGATAGTGATAATGATAATAGTAATAATAATGATAGTGATAATGATAATAGTAATAATAATGATAGTGATAATGATAATAGTAATAATAATGATAGTGATAATGATAATAGTAATAATAATGATAGTGATAATGATAATAGTAATAATAATGATAGTGATAATGATAATAGTAATAATAATGATAGTGATAATGATAATAGTAATAATAATGATAGTGATAATGATAATAGTAATAATAATGATAGTGATAATGATAATAGTAATAATAATGATAGTGATAATGATAATAGTAATAATAATGATAGTGATAATGATAATAGTAATAATAATGATAGTGATAATGATAATAGTAATAATAATGATAGTGATAATGATAATAGTAATAATAATGATAGTGATAATGATAATAGTAATAATAATGATAGTGATAATGATAATAGTAATAATAATGATAGTGATAATGATAATAGTAATAATAATGATAGTGATAATGATAATAGTAATAATAATGATAGTGATAATGATAATAGTAATAATAATGATAGTGATAATGATAATAGTAATAATAATGATAGTGATAATGATAATAGTAATAATAATGATAGTGATAATGATAATAGTAATAATAATGATAGTGATAATGATAATAGTAATAATAATGATAGTGATAATGATAATAGTAATAATAATGATAGTGATAATGATAATAGTAATAATAATGATAGTGATAATGATAATAGTAATAATAATGATAGTGATAATGATAATAGTAATAATAATGATAGTGATAATGATAATAGTAATAATAATGATAGTGATAATGATAATAGTAATAATAATGATAGTGATAATGATAATAGTAATAATAATGATAGTGATAATGATAATAGTAATAATAATGATAGTGATAATGATAATAGTAATAATAATGATAGTGATAATGATAATAGTAATAATAATGATAGTGATAATGATAATAGTAATAATAATGATAGTGATAATCATAATAGTAATAATAATGATAGTGATAATGATAATAGTAATAATAATATGATCATGATACAGTGATCATGATACAGAATGGGTCGCTCAAGTAATGAACTTAGACGAAAGAAGGGAAGGTCTGCACGTCATACCAGGCACTTCGTTATATCGCGCGTTGTGGTGGAGGGAGATAATGTGGGAGGGAGCCAGTCGAGTGTTTTCCTCCCTGTATCTCCTCATCTTCCGTCACCAACACCTCAATTTTTCCTTCCAGCCTCACACATGGGACTGAATGTGCAATACATTAGCATTAGATCATAATGATTGTTAACTATAAAAGTGATAGATTTCACTGAGGAAACTACGTTACTTTAGTGTATTCATGTGGATTAGGTGTTTGCTTTGAAGAATGTATGTGAGAAATACTTAGAAAAGCAAATGGATTTGTATGTAGCATTTATGGATCTGGAGAAGGCATATGATACAGTTGATAGAGATGCTCTGTGGAAGGTATTAAGAATATATGGTGTGGGAGGCAAGTTGCTAGAAGCAGTGAAAAGTTTTTATCGAGGATTTAATGCATGTGTACAAGTAAGAAGAGAGGAAAGTCATTGGTTCTCAGTGAATGTCGGTTTGCAGCAGGGGTGTGTGATGTCTCCATATATGTTTGATTTGTTTATGGATGGGGTTGTTAGGGAGGTGAATGCAAGTCAGTTGCTGTTCGCTGATGATACAGCGCTGGTGGCTGATTCGGGTGAGAAACTGCAGCAGCTGGTGACTGAGTTTGGCAAAATGTGTGAAAGAAGAAAGTTGAGAGTAAATGTGAATAAGAGCAAGGTTATTAGGAACAGTAGGGTTGAGGGACAAGTCAACTGGGTCGACGTGCTGTCAATGGATTGAACCAGGGCATGTGAAGCGTCTGGAGCAAACCATGGAAAGTTTTGTGGGGCCTGGATATGGAGAGGGAGATGTGGTTTCGGTGCGTTATTCATGACAGCTAGAGAGTGAGTGTGAACGAATGCGGGCTTTATCGTCTTTTCCTAGCGCTACCTCGCGCGCATGCGAGGGGAGGGGGTTGTTATTTCATGTGTGGCGGGGTGGCGACGGGAATGAATGAAGGCAGCAAGTATCAATTATGTACATGTGTATATATGTATATGTCTGTGTATGTATATATATGTATATGTGCGTGTGTGGACGTGTATGTATATGCATGCGTATGTGGGTGGGTTGGGCCATTCTTTCTTCTGTTTCCTTGCGTTACCTCGCTAACGCTGGAGACAGCGACAAAGTATGATAAATGAAATAATATATATATATATATATATATATATATATATATATATATATATATATATATATATATATATATATATATATATGTATATATGTATATATATGCTGTTTCCCGTGGGGCGGGGTGGCGCTGGGATTGGATTGAAGGCAAGCAAGTATAAATATGTACATGTGTATATATATCTGTGTAATGTGTATGTATATATACGTGTATGGGTGTGTATGCATATGTACGTGTATATGAGTAGATGGGTCGTTCTTCGTCTGTTTCATTCCTCTCCCTCGCTGTCCCGGGAAACGGCGATCAAGTATAATAACGATATATTCAAGGGAAGGAACTTAGTACTTCAAGTGTCTTATTTTCATATTGTCACATGTCAATTAACTTGTATGATGGGCAAAATTATGAATATCATCCTAACAGATTATCATTCATCTGTGTATAGATATTAAATCTCAAATATCCAGTTGAGTTGAAAATCTTAATGATGGTGGTCAGTTTTTAAAAGGAGGTTTGCTACCAAATAGCCAGCCTGAGCTTTTATGATTAAAGTTAACAGTGTATGTTCACTAAGGAAAAAAAACACTTTAAGGAAGAATTTGTAATTACACCTTAAAAAACAACGTGTTTTCAGTTTGTGGTGTAGAATTGTGATATTCAACAAATGAGGAATTGATTTACTGGGAAGTTGTGTATATGTTCAAAAACTGATGCAGGAATATACTCTTTAGCTAACACAGTAATCCAAACGATTTTTTGTATAATGAAAATGCTTATATACGTTCATATTAACAGTGTATCAGTCAATGCAAAGGAATATAAGTTGAAAGAAAAGAAAAAATAGTCATAAGCTGATAATCCAATTATTTCCTTAATGAGCTTAAATCATTAACCGCGCCTTTACTCTCATACATTTGTGACAGACGGCATATGACAGCTTCCTAATTACCTTTGATATCTCTTCTCTCTCATTCATTATGCATAATTCTGTTCTCCCAGGAGAGGCGCCCCATTTCGCCACCGGATCAGCACAATGATGCAACACCTGAGAGAGGCAGGGCTCATAGATCACTGGACAGAGGACATTTTTTCGAGTCATATGAGGAGGGCAAGGACAGACAGGGAGAAGGAAGAACATAAGACAAAAATCGACGCCAGTATCTTTGAGGTAATTGACATGAAGGAGTAATGACTCGAGGGATTAACACTGTTAGAGTAATGACTCTAGGGATTAACACTGTTAGAGTAATGACTCTAGGGATTAACACTGTTAGAGTAATGACTCTAGGGATTAACACTGTTAGAGTAATGACTCTAGGGATTAACACTGTTAGAGTAATGACTCTAGGGATTAACACTGTTAGAATAATTACAAGAATTTCCTCTCATAATGTCTTCGGTATTACGTTTCTTTACACATATACCTCTTTAAGGGGTGTGGGGTCCAGTGGTTTATGAGACGGTGTGTATGTGATCTTGTGTCAGGATCATGTCTATTGTTATTTGCTCTTCAGGTCTCTCTCTCTTTCTTCATGTTTACTTTCTAGTTAGAAAAGTTATTGTGCTTTTTTATGAAATTAGATATCTCATTTAGACCTTGAATAGAGGGAAGGGGAGGGCAATGCTAATAGGATTGGGGGATCGCATCGGAAGTGTGTGTGTGTGTGGAGCGGGGGGTTTGCAGGGGTTCGGATCTCGGGGGAGGGAAAGCCGGTGAAGAAAACAGACTTGGGGGATGGCGAGTACTAGGAAAGGAAGTGTGAGGCAGTGAGGAGGCAGTACAAGAATGATAGGGATGGGAGGAGAAGATGGGGAAGTGAGCGGATGGGACTAGAGGAGTAAGGGGTCATTAAAGAGGGTGTAGGGGACGTGGGGTAAGGAAGAGCAGTGCAGGGGTTGGGTAGAAAGGGGGACAGGGGAGGGTCGTGTCAGTGGTCAAGTGGTGAGGGGTCATACAATGCAGGAGGAGGCGACTGTGTGTACACTACGCCCGGCTATTGACACACCCAGGATGATGCTCATCACCTGCGGATCTTTCCTGCTCACGGTCAGCCACGGACGGTGGCTGGGTCATAGTGAGGTGTTGTCACACACGAGCGCCAGCGTGAGACCCCTTAACTTATACCATAGATGTGATGACTGTCATATGGACTGTATTCAAGATAATTAAGATAATGATAATATAATCCAGATAATTAGGATAATCCATATATTCCAGATAGCTAAGGTAATCATCATTTATTCCAGATTACTAAGATAATCATCATTTATTCCAGATAATTAAGGTAATCATCATATAATCCAGATAATCAGGATAATCATCATATAATCCAGATAATTAGGATAATCATCATATAATCCAGATAATGAGGATAATCATCATATAATCCAGATAATTAGGATAATCATCATATAATCCAAATAACTAAGGTAATCATCATATAATCCAGATAATCAGGATAATCATCATATAATCCAGATGATTAGGATAATCATCATATAATCCAGATGACTAGGATAATCATCACTTATTCCAGACTCTTTACTTCTGACAGTTTTAGAGCATTATTCTTCCACCATCAATTATGAATACACGTTTCAACACTGTCAATTCAGATTTCTCTCCTCCGTCAAGACATTTCCCCTGTGACTTCAGGTAGGTGAGCGTAAGGTGCGCCTGGGTCTGGCTCACCTACAAGGCGCCTTCTACCTTCTGCTGCTGGGCTGTGGCCTCGCCTTTCCGGCTTTGTTTGGGGAGAACATCATCAGCTACAGCATCTAACCTTCCCCCTAGCCACTTCCTTCTCGTAATGAAAAAACCCGTTCCAGCATCACAATTTGATCGCTCTCACAGTGCAAATCTACAACCACAGTTTCCCTGCTGAACTCCAGCTCAGCACTCCAATATTACCTACCCGTCTCTCATTTGTTTGAATGGAATATGTGACATAGGCCATATAGCAAGAATCACATAACGAATAAACACCTTTATTATCAAAGTTTTAATCAGTGCCTGTTTTAGTGTATTGTCTTATAGTATTATCATTTCATTATATCACTCGAATTAACAGGTTTCTTCACTGTTTTCATTTTACGCGCTTGATATTGCTGGTACAGCAATATTCAGATTATTCAGATACAGGAATAAAGGACCAAATAAGAGAGAACGTATGTCCATCTATAGTGTACAGGTGTGCATTAGCATGCCTGTGAGGGCTTACAGCTCAGAGGCATAAAGTAATCTTTCCACGCATATCCATAAACCAAATTGTCACTTATGTAAAACTGGTATACGAGATTAATTAAACCCAAGAACTCCCAGTTACTCATTATTCGTGGAGTAATGGACTCATTGTACAATCTGGTGACTTTAGAATTCAAGAATCTGTGGATTGTGATTTTGAATTGGTTTTCTAGAAAGTGTCTTGATTTACTTAACTTCTACTGAAAAAGTTAGTTAAGTTATAGGCCCCTCGAGCCTGCCTTTTTCCTTTTTCTAATGAAGGAAGCTGTTGTGATTTGAAATACAAGGCTAGATATGTAGATCTACATGTCGATTAATAATTGCTGTCAGAACTTCCGGAATATATCATTAACCTAATCATATACCATTTGATTTCCTTCCGATATATTTCTATTCAAATTTACATCTCAGAATATTTGTATCTCAGGCATTATGATATATAATATCCTCATTCTCCACATCTGAATGAATCAATAAGATATACTGCAAATTTGACCATATCTATTAAACTGAAGTTCATTCTACAATCCAACTTTTGCTTCGTATGTACAGCGTATTCTGCTAGATTGTACACGGGTCTCGCACAGCTATTGCTGCTCATTGATGATGGAAGAAGCTGAATTATCTGACTGTGAACACTGATTATGACATAAAGATGTTTAGAGACTTTACAGGGAATCTAATGTTCCTATACACACACACACACACACACACACATACACACACACACACACACACACATACATACATACATATATATATATGAAGGAACAGAGAGGGGGGCCAGGTGAGGATATTCCCCCAGTGGCCCAGTTCTCTGTTCTTAACGCTACCTCGCTAACGCGGGAAATGGCGAATAGTTTAAAAAAAAAAAAAAAAATATATATATATATATATATATATATATATATATATATATATATATATATATATATATATATATATATATATATTTCTTTCGTACTATTCGCCATTTCCCGCAATAGCGAGGTAGCGTTAAGAACAGAGGACTGGGCCTTTGAGAGAATATCCTCACCTGGCCCCCTTCTCTGTTCCTTCTTTTGGAAAATTGAAAAAAACGAGAGGGGAGGATTTCCAGCAACCCGCTCCCTCCCCTTTTAGTCGCCTTCTACGACACGCAGGGAATACGTGGGAAGCATTCTTTCTCCCCTAACCCCAGGGATAATATATATATATATATATATATATATGTATGTATGTATGTATGTATATATACACTAGCCTAAGCCAGGTACCCATTTTATCTTTAAGCTCCTAAGTGGAGGATGAACAGCTGGTTGGACTGTGAAACGACTGCCGAGCCCAGGTTGTGAACCTATGCAGGCTCGACCTTGGGTGGCCAATGCGTGCTTCATGGTCAGTATTCCTAACCGTTACACCATATTTCAAGAACCTTAGGACTTCTGTCTAGTGGCTCATGCAACTTCAAGTCTGCGCTACACTCAGTAGCAGGGACTCTTTCCTCAACTGTCGATGATACAGCCTCGCTCAAGCCACACCTATAATTAACTCTAACCTGACAATCTACACAATAAAGTCTTTCATGAATATTCATCTCACCAATTGTTTCCTCTAGTTTTCGTGACAGTTGAGCTCAGAATTTAGGTAAAAAGACGTATAGATTTTTAGATTTTTATCTAAACTAATAGTCAAAGAAAACGGACATGAATGAGGGATTATACAACCTTCAATAATATACATCACATTATCTACTTTATGACATCTGCCATCTCAGCACACCAGAAAAGAGCATATAGACTTTTGTGATCAAAACACCACCTCAGTTAGCTTCCACCTATCTTCTTCTACTGAAAATCCTGTCCTACGACGTAATCGCTGGTGTCTGTGCAAGACGCAATGAAGCACCACATTGCCAGTGGCGAATATTGATTGCCAGTCCAATAAATACCTCATCGCTGCACGCGGAGGTCTCATCCTCTGTATCATCCTCGCGCTGATAACCCGTCTCTACTAGACCCAGCAGCCGACCCTCATAAAGGTCTCTCCACCGTAGTCCTGAGGACGAATAAACGTTCATAACAACGATAAGCAACCAGATGGTGAGAGTAAGTGATGTTATAGTGCAAGACAGCACCATGATGTACACATAGGTAGCAAGCGGTGCGTGGCAGGTCTGCTGGTGATATGAATATCAAATTGGTTATGCTCCAGAGACACGAAATTGAATATTGGCGTGTGTTCATGTGTGAATTTGAAATATGTTATTTCCATTCCTCTTTCATTGATGGGGTTCCTACATATTGCCTGTAGTGTATTTGTTTTTATTTGCTACTTTCAAGTTTAAGGAAGTAATTATTCGTCGAGGAACAAGAGATTTAAGTGTTGTTTAATGTGCAGTAGAATATGTACGTATGGGAACAATAAATGGGAACAATAGATTGCAGTGTTAATGAAAGCCTGAGTAAATGTTACCATGGATGTTAATTGATTACCTGCCCGTATTGTTTAATCTCGAGATCTTTTTTAACAACGTGCATACTCATGAGTTATATCTATCTATATTCATGTATATATATATATATATATATATATATATATATATATATATATATATATATATATATATATATATATATATATAGGTATCCCTGGGGATAGGGGAGAAAGAATACTTCCCACGTATTCCCTGCGTGTCGTAGAAGGCGACTAAAAGGGGAGGGAGCGGGGGGCTGGAAATCCTTCCCTCTCAATTTCTTTTTTTAATTTTCCAAAAGAAGGAACAGAGAAGGGGGCCAGGTGAGGATATTCCCTCAGTGGTCCAGTTCTCTGTTCTTAACGCTACCTCGCTAACGCGGGAAATGGCGAATAGTTTGAAAAAAAAAAAATATATATATAGGTAGATAGATATGTAACAAATGGGTATGTGGATATGCTTGAAGGTATAGTTGCCCCAGCAATGTTATATGGTTGCGAGGCATAGGCTATTTATAGGGTTGTACGGAGGAGGGTGAATGTGTTCCCTGGAAATGTTTGAGGACAATATGTGGTGTGAGGTGGTTTGATCGAGTGAGTAACGTAAGGGTAAGAGAGATGTGTGGAAATAAAAAGAGCGTGGTTGAGAGAGCAGAAGAGGGTGTTTTGAAGTGATTTGGGCACATGGAGAGAATGAGTGAGGAAAGATTGACCAAGAGGATATATGTGTTGGAGGTGGAGGGAACGAGGAGAAGAGGGAGACCAAATTGGAGGTGGAAAGATGGAGTGAAAAAGATTTTGTGTGATCGGGGCCTGAACATGCAGGAGGGTGAAAGGAGGGCAAGGAATAGAGTGAATTGGAGCGATGTGGTATACCGGGGTATTGAATCAGGGCATGTGAAGCGTCTGGGGTAAACCATGGAAAGCTGTGTAGGTATGTATATTTGCGTGTGTGGACGTATGTATATACATGTGTATGGGGGGGTTGGGCCATTTCTTTCGTCTGTTTCCTTGCGCTACCTCGCAAACGCGGGAGACAGCGACAAAGTATAATAAAAAAAAAATAAATATAAATAATATATATATATATTTCATCATACTTTGTCGCTTTCTCCCGCGTTAGCGAGGTAGCGCAAGGAAACAGACGAAAGAATGGCCCAACCCACCCTCATACACATGTATATACATAAAGGCTCACACACGCACACATACATACCTATAAATTTCACCTTTACATACATATACATATACAGACATGCACATATTCATACATGATGCCTTCATCCATTCTCGCCGCCACTCAACACACATGAAATGACACCCCCCACCTCCCGCGTGCGCTCAATGTAGAGCTAGGAAAGGACAACAAAGGCCACATTCGTTCACACTCTGACTCTAGCTATCATGTGTAATGCACCGAAACCACAGCTCCCTTTCCACATCCAGGCTCCACAAAACTTTTCATGGTTTACCCCAGATACTTCATATGCCCTGGTTCAATACACTGACAGCACGTCGACCCCGGTATACCACATCGTTCTAATTCACTCTATTCCTTGCACGCCTTTCACCCTCCTGTATGTTCAGGCCCCGGTCGCTTAAAATCTTTTTCACTCCATCTTTCCACCTCCAATTTGGTTTCCCACTTCTTCTCGTTCTCTCCACCTCTGACACATATACCCTCTTGGTCAATCTTTCCTCACTCATTCTCCACATGTGACCAAACCATTTCAAAACACCCTCTTCTGCTCTCTCAACCACACTCTTTTTATTACCACACATCCCTCTTATCCTTTCATTACTTACTCGATCAAACCACCTCACACCACATATTGTCCTCAAGCATCTCATTTCCAACACATCCACCCTCCTCCGTGCAACTCTACCTATCGCCAATGCCTCACTACCATATAACATTGTTGGAACCACCATTCCTTCAAACATACCCATTTTTCCTTTTCGATATAACGTTCGCACCCTCCACACATTCTTCAACGCTCCCAGAACCTTCGCCCCCTCCTCCACCCTCTGACTCACTTCCGCTTCCATGGTTCCATCCGCTGCCAAATCCACTCTCAGATATCCTCCAGTTTTTCTCCATTCAAACTTACTTCCCAATTGACTTGTCCCTCAACCCTACTGTACCTAATAACCTTGCTCTTATTAGCATTTACTCTCAGCTTTCTTCTTTCACATAATTTACCAAACTCAGTTACCAACTTTTGCAGTTTCTCACCCGAATCAGCCAACAGCGCTGTATCATCAGCGAACAACAACTGACTCACTTCTCAAGCCCTCTCATCCCCAACAGTCTGCATATTTGCCCCTCTCTCCAAAACTCTTGCATTCACGTCCCTGACAACCCCATCCATAAACAAATTACACAACCATGGAGACATCACTTACCCCTGCCGCAAACCGACATTCACTGGGAACCAATCACTTTCCTCTCTTCCTACTCGTACACACACACACACACACACACACACACACACACACACACACACACATATATATATATATATATATATATATATATATATATATATATATATATATATATATATATATATATATATATATATATATATATATATATATCAACGTGCGGGAGAAAACGAACATAACTGCAAAATTCTTCTTTTAATATGACACAAGTCGAGCATGGAACAGTGGTCTTGTTCCAATCCAGATATACATCAAGAACATTTTGCCTCGCTTTGAAATATATGAGAATTACAGCTACACATGTGCTTCCGTGTGTGTCATTAAGTCTATTGAAAGTTGTTAAGAACCATAAACATACGTATGGTTCTCATCATCACACCTGTAAAACATTTGTGTATCTGTAATGAAAAAGATTCATTCAACATGGACTGTAATAGAAGTGAAATGCTTACAAAAAGATACAAACACATTAATTCTGGAGCTTGAGTGCGATTGACATGGAAATGTAGCAGAAGTGCATCTACAGACTTGTTTAATATTTTTCCTCATAGTAAACTTAATCTTTATATGTGGTATTGGTATTAAGGTTAAGCCAATATATCAAAACGTACCATTAGAAAAGGATGAACATGTACTCAATAAGGTTCACTGGTTATGTGACTATGGGAGACAGGTGGGTGTTCAAACAAGCTTTCATTGTATTCCTCGTTCAACTGTCCTGTGCCAGTCACAGGCAAATTCAGTAGTTATTGAGGAAAAAGGATGAATTACCTTTTTGATATAAACTGTGTGAGGAACTCATCTACGTAGGTGCGGGTGGAAGAAGCGAGAAAAAAAAAATGAAAGTAATGTTTTCATTTTTCTCGTGGTGATCGAGTACATTTCTCTCTAATTACCAAAACGCAAAAGTGATTTAGAAGTCTTCGCTTATACCATCTCTAGAAAGTATCCAAGGAAACGTGAGGGCCACATAACGATGCTGCCAGACGTATGATTAGCTGTTTTATTATTTTCTTTTAGGTTATATATGAATTCACTATAGTTGTCCTGTCACTTCAGTGTTTATACCGACATATAAGAATTATTAAAGATATTTATGTGCTATGAAACGTTATTTTGAATGAAAGGCTCTAAATTCTAGAGGAGTGTTCTACTTTCTCCTCATTTGACTGTCAAACTTTCTCCCACCATGTCAACAAAACAGACGTAATCTTAAAGGCACCAAGTTTAAGATACTCGAATTAGACCAAAGTCGTGACCAGCAGTAACATGCCACTCGGAAGAAAGTTGAGGACTTCTTCAAAATGCTAATAATATCACAGCCACAAGTCAAAGACTAGAGACATAAACAGAGATGGTCTTCGAATTTATTCTTACATGAAAAACCAAAAACCCTCTTCAGTAATTCTTGTGTGTGTATCTTGTACTTGATATCCATTTCTACCAACATTGGCTATGTTTCATCTTTTGAATTCTTGTAATTTATGATGTAACGTTCTTCGTAGACATTAAAGAACTCATCAGTTACACAGTCTTTTAGTCAAAGGAGATTATCCCCAACGCTGCCCATCACTTATTCAGGTAACCCGTGTCAACACGACATTGCAACCTCTTTTGCATAGCAAGGATCATCTGCACTTGCAATGTCTTCATCAGCATGATTCTCTGTTCCACTGTGTTATCTCATGCAAAGTCCACCTCTGCCTCTGCAATGCATGTGGCTCTCGTCTTCTATCCAGTATAAAATTTTCTTGTATGATATCGCGTTCATCGCTACACATCAGAAAATGTACAGAAGGTAAAATTCAAAGTCTTTGGAACTAGAATGTTTATCCATAAATGGTCCATTCCCATCACTCAGAAGGAGGAAGACTAGTACTGAAATGGACATTCTATCCAGTGTCGTGGTCAGCATCATATCCCTTGTCTGTCTAGGCAAAGAAGGAAAAGAATATCAGTGTTGCGTTCATGCATGACGAATTCTTGCGAATATCAATGCCAATATATACCTATCTATCTATCTATCTCTCTCTCTCTCTCTCTCTCTCTCTCTATATATATATATATATATATATATATATATACATGTATATATATATACGAATAAAGTGTATATGAACGCGCACCTTCATAGAACATAGAAAGCTCCAACAGCCAGGATCGAACCTGGGACCCTTTGTGCAAGAGGCAGGCATGCTAACCGCTAGGCTAAGGGACTGTATAATAGGAAACAACTATTCGAAATACTAAGTCCTCGAATACCCTTCGTCTCACAATGGTGAGCAACGGGGTCTATCGGTTGTTTCCGAACAGAACACATAGCCAGCTGATAGCGTTTTACCGAACCTGACTGTACAACGCGGAGTTATATGAATATATTAATCAACTTAGTATTTTATGCGCCACAAATGTTGAGTCCTTTTTGAAAGAATGCTAAATTTCACAAGTTTTTATGAAGATCTCAATCTGATTGTGGATTCCTCAATGTGTAATATGAACAAGAAAATATTTTGGTTCGTCGTACACTTAATGTATTTGGTTTTCGCTTCGCCGACAAATTCAGTTGATTGACTAAGTGTTGTAAGATCAGAATAAACATCGGAAAAGAGAAAGGATCAGATCATATGAAGGTAACACTTCATGACAGTATCAATATGCAGAATATTATTGAAAATGTATACAAAAAGGGAGTACAGAGATGCACATTAGAACAGATACAGGTGAATTAGATATCCCTCCATATGGACAGAATGAGAAAGAACGACTTAAGCATGGAAAGAACCTGGTCTTTGAATGCCCTCAACCAGTTCGTAATTTCATAAAGAAACAGTCAGTTTCACCACGTAGATTGCGGTTCAATCAGTTGGTCAACAGATAATAGGTTACAGTGATAGTCAAAATGATGAAGACCTCAGAAGAAAGAGTTACTGACACCGGTGATGACGTCTGTCGTGGTTTGAGTAAGAACCTTCGAAGCTTGTGTGACGTCCATGAATATTCGTAAGTTCCATTTGTACCTGCCAGGGAGGTAGGGGAGTGGGACATGTTTAGCTACGGAGGGGTACATATCCAACCATGGATATGTGCAACCTGGGAGGAGAGTATGTACAGCCAGGTAGTGAGGCATGTACAGGTATGGAGTGGGATATGTACAGCTAGGGAGTAGGACATGTATAACCAAGGAGTGGGAGGGGGACATGTACAGCCAGGGAGGGGGACATGTACAATCAGGGAATGGGACATGTACAACCAGGGAGGAGGTATATATAGCCAGGGAGTAGGGCATGTACAAACATGGAGTGGAACATGTACAGCCAGAGAGGGGGACATGTACAGCCAGGGAGGGGGACATGTATAACCAAGGAGTGGGAGGGGGACATGCACAGCCATGGGGGGGGGGAAATATACAGCCAGGGAGGGGGACATGTACAGCCAGGGAGGGGGACATGTATAACCAAGGAGTGGGAGGGGGACATGCACAGCCATGGAGGGGGACATATACAGCCAGGGAGAGGGACCTGCACAGCCAGGGAGGGGGACATGCATAGCCAGGGAGGGGACATATACAGCCAGGGAGGGGGACATGTACAGCCAGGCATGGGACATGTACAGACAGGGAGGGGACATGTACAACCAGGGAGGAGGTATATACAGCCAGGGAGTGGGGCATGTACAAACATGGAGTGGAACATGTACAGCCAGGGAGGGGGACCTGTACAGCCAGGGAGTAGGACATGTATAACCAAGGAGTGGGAGGGGGACATGCACAGCCAGGGAGGGGACATGTACAGCCAGGCAGGGGACATGTACAGCCAGGGAGGGGACGTGTACAGCCAGGGAGGGGGACATGTACAGCCAGGCATGGGACATGTACAGACACGGAGGGGACATGTACAACCAGGGAGGAGGTATATACAGCCAGGGAGTGAGGCATGTACAAACATGGAGTGGAACATGTACAGCCAGGGAGGGGGACATGTACAGCCAGGGAGTAGGACATGTATAACCAAGGAGTGGGAGGGGGACATGCACAGCCAGGGAGGGGGACATGTACAGCCAGGCAGGGGACATGTACAGCCAGGGAGGGGACGTGTACAGCCAGGGAGGGGATATGTACAGCCAGGGAGGGGGACATGCACAGCTAGAGAGAGTAGAATACAACCCTTTAAACCCATGCTGCAGTACAATACAACCCTTTAAACCAATGTTGCAGTAGAATACAACCCTTTAAACCCATGCTGCAGTAGAATACAACCCTTTAAACCCATGCTGCAGTAGAATACAACCCTTTAAACCCATGCTGCAGTAGAGTACATTTATCCATCATACTCTGATCCTTTTTGTTATACTGTCAGACCTCTCTGTGTGCTTGACACATGAAATGAGATCCATTTATTTCTAGTCCTGGATGCAGAGATGGTCGGCGCTCGTCTTTTTGACTCTCGCTGCCATGGCGAGTGATGTAGAGGAGCAGAGAGTTGGGAATGTCGCTGAAGGTGTTCACCAGCTGGCAGTGGTGGTCGGCCAGGTGGTGGAACGGTACTTGGCTGGGTGTCACTTGGTGTTGGCCACTACAACACACTATTCTCCACTGTTACAACACGTCAGTAGGTAAAGTAGTCTACACTGATAAGTAATGTCGCTTCTACATGGCTTTGTTACAAGTAATGTCGCTTCTGATATCATCTAATAGCATTGTCCGTAACGAGGTGGTTTCCCGATGAGCCACTGAATAAGTCATGTTAGTGACAACAAGTTCGTATTCATCAGCCAAATGAAATAAGTCTCATATACACATCGACGAACGTATAGGTATATTCTCGCAGTTAAAGGAGATGATTTAATGGTTATCATAAAGGAGTTATGCTTAGAGAACAACAGAGCTCAAGGCTTGGGTTTCTGTCTTTTTTTTTTTTGCTTGCTTTCAGGCAATTTCCAATTCTGTCTTTTTTTTTTTTCTGTTTTTCTTTCAGGCAATTTCCAAATGTTGTGGGCAGCTTGGTGGTGGAGGCGAAGTCGTTGTTTTCCCAGGACCAGCCAGCACAGGACCACCTCCTTCAAGGACTGTGGGGGGAAGCCCGGCACACCTGCCGCGCCCTGATCCTCCACCTGACCGATGACACCCTGGCCACCAGGTGATGTGACACACACACACACACACACACCCTGGCCACCAGGTGATGTGACACACACACACACACACACACACACACACACACACACACCCTGGCCACCAGGTGATGTGACACACACACACACACACACACACACACACCCTGGCCACCAGGTGATGTGACACACACACACACACACACACACACACACACACACACATACACACACACACACACCCATCTAAGGCTTCAAACCTTCTTGGACCTGTCATTACGAACGAAAAGTTCTCATCTTTTTAGGCCAATTATGTAATCCTCTTGAATCAGGTTTCCATCTATATCTCTCTATTCTTTCTGTGTGTACGTGTGATGATACCAACACTTGGCCACTGTCTTAACGTCCCCATTCCACCCTTTACGATCACTCGGAGGAAGACGACCATTTTTTGATGGGTTTACAAATCTACACATATGATTCTCATTTTTCCATGTCCATGTTTGGTCATCATCTTAATGTAGTTATGTAAGTGTAGGACAGGTGAACAGCTACCTATACCAGCCTGGTAATACTGTTCACCATACTCAATTATCGTAATTGAGGTACTGGAAAAGAAAAGGATGTTATCTGAGCGAGAATTGTGACCATCACCGTACATGAGTGACGAAGACACGTGTATAATATCAAGGCTGCCACTTCGATGTAGTGGGCGTAAGGACACCAGAGGATTAACGAAGTCCTTCCTGCCAGCCAGTCAGGACCCAAAGGATTACGAGTGGTATAGGATTGAGCCAAGTAGCTGAATCCTTCAAGGCTTAAAAGGTCAGTGGGTTAACGAAGGACGTCGTACACTCTGGGTGTGGTAGCGACGCCCTTGTGAAGCTCTTTGTTCTCGCCACTAATGACTTCCACTGCGGTAAGCTCTCCTTCAGGAACCACAAGGATATAAAGGCTTACTTGGCTTTTCATGTGTGCTTTGAGTCGAGTATCAAGTTGCCTTTGAAGCACTTTAAAAGAAAATATTCAAACATGTCGTTGTTGATAATGTGCCACTGACAAAATATTCTATAAAGAAGTGAAAATGATAAAGAGACTTAAGACCTGAAACTCTGGTTGTTAGGTACAGTTTTAATGACTGAATTGATGTTAGTTAACCTGACGAAGT